>NC_091868.1:0-154064 GCF_019399895.1 Cardiocondyla obscurior
TTTTTGTCAATATCTTCGCTTTGGAGAAGTAGGACGCTAAAAATGGTCACGTGGGCATCTGCTGACGTCACCGCACGACGTCACGTAGTCAGATTTTCAAAAATTTTTTTGTTTTTGTCAATATTTTCGCCCTTGGAAAGGTAGGACGCTAAAAATGATCACGTGGGCATCTGCTGACGTCACCGCACGACGTCACGTGGTCAGATTTAAAAAAATTTTTTTTTGTTTTTCGTCAATATCGTCGTTCCTGGAAAGGGTAGGACGCTAAGAATGGTCACGTGGGCATCTGCTGACGTCACCGCACGACGTCACGTGGTCAGATTTTCAATTTTTTTTGTTTTTGTCAATATCTTCGCCCTGAAGGGGTAGGACGCTAAAAATGGTCACGTGGGCATCTGCTGACGTCACCGCACGACGTCACGTGGTCAGATTTTCAAAAATTTCTTTTTTGTTTTCGTCAATTCTCGCCGCCTGAGGTAGGACGCTAAAAATGGTCACGTGGGCATCTGCTGACGTCACCGCACGACGTCACGTGGTCAGATTTTCAAAAATTTTTTTTTCGTTTTTCGTCAATATCTTCGCCCCTGGAGAAGGTAGGACGCTAAAAATGGTCACGTGGGCATCTGCTGACGTCACCGCACGACGTCACGTGGTCAGATTTTCAAAATTTTTTTGGTTTTCGTCAATATCTTCGCCCTGGAGGAATAGGACGCTAAAATGGTCACGTGGGCATCTGCTGACGTCACCGCACGACGTCACGTGGTCAGATTTAACAAAATTTTTTTTTTGTTTTTTGTCAATTTCTTTGCCCTTGGAAGGGGTAGGACGCTAAAAATGGTCACGTGGGCATTTGCTGACGTCACCGCACGACGTCACGTGGTCAGATTTTAAAATTTTTTTTTGTTTTTGTCAATATCTCTGGAAAGGTAGGACGCTAAAAATGGTCACGTGGGCATCTGCTGACGTCACCACGACGTCACGTGGTCAGATTTTCAAAAATTTTTCGTTTTTCGTCAATATCTTCGCCCTTGGAAAGGTAGGACGCTAAAAATGGTCACGTGGGCATCTGCTGACGTCACCGCACGACGTCACGTGGTCAGATTTTCAAAAATTTTTTTTCGTTTTTCGTCAATATCTTCGCCTCTGAAAAGTAGGACGCTAAAAATGGTCACGTGGGCATCTGCTGACGTCACCGCACGACGTCACGTGGTCAGATTTTCAAAAATTTTTGTTTTTGTCAATATCTTCGCCCCTGGAGAGGGTAGGACGCTAAAAATGGTCACGTGGGCATCTGCTGACGTCACCGCACGACGTCACGTGGTCAGATTTTCAAAATTTTTTTCGTTTTCGTCAATATCTTCGCCCCTGGAGAGTAGGACGCTAAAAATGGTCACGTGGGCATCTGCTGACGTCACCGCACGACGTCACGTGGTCAGATTAAAAATTTGTTTTTGTCAATATCTTTGCCCCTGGAAGGGTAGGACGCTAAAATGGTCACGTGGCATCTGCTGACGTCACCACGACGTCACGTGGTCAGATTTTCAAAAATTTTTTTGTTTTGTCAATATCTTTGCCCCTGGAAAGGTAGGACGCTAAAAATGGTCACGTGGGCATCTGCTGACGTCACCGCACGACGTCACGTGGTCAGATTTTCAAAAATTTTTTTCTCGTTTTTCGTCAATATCTTCGCCCTTGGAAGGGTAGGACGCTAAAAATGGTCACGTGGGCATCTGCTGACGTCACCGCACGACGTCACGTGGTCAGATTTTCAAAATTTTTTTCGTTTTCGTCAATATCTTCGCCCCTGGAAGAGTAGGACGCTAAAAATGGTCACGTGGGCATCTGCTGACGTCACCGCACGACGTCACGTGGTCAGATTTTCAAAATTTTTTTTCGTTTTCGTCAATATCTTCGCCCCTGGAAGGGTAGGACGCTAAAAATAGTCACGTGGGCATCTGCTGACGTCACCGCACGACGTCACGTGGTCAGATTTTCAAAAATTTTTTTTCGTTTTTCGTCAATATCTTCGCCCCTGGAAGGAGTTGGACGCTAAAAATAGTCACGTGGGCATCTGCTGACGTCACCGCACGACGTCACGTGGTCAGATTTTCAAAAATTTTTCTTTCGTTTTTCGTCAATATCTTCGCTCCTGAAGGGGGTAGGACGCTAAAAATGGTCACGTGGGCATCTGCTGACGTCACCGCACGACGTCACGTGGTCAGATTTTCAAAATTTTTTTTTTCGTTTTTCGTCAATATCTTCGCTCTGAAGAGGTAGGACGCTAAAAATGGTCACGTGGGCATCTGCTGACGTCACCGCACGACGTCACGTGGTCAGATTTTCAAAATTTTTTTTTCGTTTTTCGTCAATATCTTCGCTTCCTGGGGTAGGACGCTAAAAATGGTCACGTGGGCATCTGCTGACGTCACCGCACGACGTCACGTGGTCAGATTTTCAAAAATTTTTTTTCGTTTTTCGTCAATATCTTCGCCCTGGAAGGGTAGGACGCTAAAAATGGTCACGTGGGCATCTGCTGACGTCACCGCACGACGTCACGTGGTCAGATTTTCAAAAATTTTTTTGTTTTTGTCAATATTTCGCTTTGGAAGGTAGGACGCTAAAAATGGTCACGTGGGCATCTGCTGACGTCACCGCACGACGTCACGTGGTCAGATTTTCAAAAATTTTTTTTCGTTTTTTGTCAATATCTTCGCCCTTGAAGAAAGTAGGACGCTAAAAATGGTCACGTGGGCATCTGCTGACGTCACCGCACGACGTCACGTGGTCAGATTTTCAAAATTTTTTTGTTTTTTGTCAATATCTTCGCTTTTGGAAGGTAGGACGCTAAAAATGGTCACGTGGGCATCTGCTGACGTCACCGCACGACGTCACGTGGTCAGATTTTCAAAATTTTTTTTTTTCGTCAATATCTTTGCCCCTGGAGGGTAGGACGCTAAAAATGGTCACGTGGGCATCTGCTGACGTCACCGCACGACGTCACGTGGTCAGATTTTCAAAATTTTTTTTTCGTTTTTCGTCAATATCTTCGCTTCTGAAGGGTAGGACGCTAAAAATGGTCACGTGGGCATCTGCTGACGTCACCGCACGACGTCACGTGGTCAGATTTTCAAAAATTTTTTTCTCGTTTTTCGTCAATATCTTCGCCCCTGGAAGGGGTAGGACGCTAAAAATGGTCACGTGGGCATCTGCTGACGTCACCGCACGACGTCACGTGGTCAGATTTTCAAAAATTTTTTGTTTTTGTCAATATTCGTTTTGGAGGGTAGGACGCTAAAAATGGTCACGTGGGCATCTGCTGACGTCACCGCACGACGTCACGTGGTCAGATTTTCAAAAATTTTTGTTTTTGTCAATATCTTCGCTTGGAAAGGTAGGACGCTAAAAATGGTCACGTGGGCATCTGCTGACGTCACCGACGACACGTGGTCAGATTTTCAAAAATTTTTTTGTTTTTGTCAATATCTTGCCCTGGAGAAAGTAGGACGCTAAAAATGGTCACGTGGGCATCTGCTGACGTCACCGCACGACGTCACGTGGTCAGATTTTCAAAAATTTTTGTTTTTGTCAATATCTTTGCCCTTGGAAAGGGTAGGACGCTAAAAATGATTACGTGGGCATCTGCTGACGTCACCGCACGACGTCACGTGGTCAGACTTTCAAAAATTTTTTTTTCGTTTTTCGTCAATATCTTCGCCCCTGGAAAGGGTAAGACGCTAAAAATGGTCACGTGGGCATCTGCTGACGTCACCGCACGACGTCACGTGGTCAGATTTTTTTTTGTTTTTGTCAATATCGCCCTTGAAGGGTAGGACGCTAAAAATGGTCACGTGGGCATCTGCTGACGTCACCGCACGACGTCTCGTGGTCAGATTTTCAAAAATTTTTTTTGTTTTTCGTCAATATCTTCGCCTCTGGAAGGGTAGGACGCTAAAAATGGTCACGTGGGCATCTGCTGACGTCACCGCACGACGTCACGTGGTCAGATTTTCAAAAATTTTTTGTTTTTGTCAATATCTTCGCCCCTGGAGGGGTAGGACGCTAAAAATGGTCACGTGGGCATCTGCTGACGTCACCGCACGACGTTACGTGGTCAGATTTTCAAAAATTTCTTTTTCGTTTTTCGTCAATATCTCCGCCCCTGGAAAGGGTGGGACGCTAAAAATGGTCACAAAAGCATCTGCTGACGTCACCGCACGACGTCACGTGGTCAGATTTTCAAATATTTTTTTTTTGTTTTTTGTCAATATCTTTGCCCCTGGAGAAGGTA
The DNA here is from genome assembly GCF_019399895.1 of Cardiocondyla obscurior. Lineage (NCBI taxonomy): Eukaryota > Metazoa > Arthropoda > Insecta > Hymenoptera > Formicidae > Cardiocondyla > Cardiocondyla obscurior. The sequence goes on from NC_091868.1 coordinate 4,289, forward strand.
GGACGCAAAAAATGGTCACGTGGGAATCTGCTGACGTCACCGCACGACGTCACGTGGTCAGATTTTCAAAAATTTTTTTTGTTTTTCGTCAATATCTTCGCCCCTGGAGAGGGTAGGACGCTAAAAATGGTCACGTGGGCATCTGCTGACGTCACCGCACGACGTCACGTGGTCAGATTTTCAAAAATTTTTTTCGTTTTTGTCAATATCTTCGCCCTTGGAAGGGGTAGGACGCTAAAAATGGTCACGTGGGCATCTGCTGACGTCACCGCACGACGTCACGTGGTCAGATTTTCAAAATTTTTTTTTCGTTTTTCGTCAATATCTTCGCCCCTGGAAAGAGTAGGACGCTAAAAATGATCACGTGGGCATCTGCTGACGTCACCGCACGACGTCACGTGGTCAGATTTTCAAAATTTTTTTCGTTTTCGTCAATATCTTCGCCCCTGGAAGGGGTAGGACGCTAAAAATGGTCACGTGGGCATCTGCTGACGTCACCGCACAACGTCACGTGGTCAGATTTTCAAGAACTTTTTCTTCGTTTTTCGTCAATATCTTCGCCCTTGGAGGGGGTAAAACGCTAAAAATGGTCACGTGGGCACCTGCTGACGTTACCGCACGACGTCACGTGGTCAGATTTTCAAAAATTTTTTTCTCGTTTTTCGTCAATATCTTCGCTCCTGAAGGAGGTAGGACGCTAAAAATGGTCACGTGGGCATCTGCTGACGTCACCGCACGACGTCACGTGGTCAGATTTTCAAAAATTTTTTTTCGTTTTTCGTCAATATCTTCGCCCCTGGAAGGGGTAGGACGCTAAAAATGGTCACGTGGGCATCTGCTGACGTCACCGCACGACGTCACGTGGTCAGATTTTCAAAATTTTTTTTTTCGTTTTTCGTCAATATCTTCGCTTCTGAAGGGGTAGGACGCTAAAAATGGTCACGTGGGCATCTGCTGACGTCACCGCACGACGTCACGTGGTCAGATTTTCAAAAATTTTTTTCTCGTTTTTCGTCAATATCTTCGCCCTTGGAAGGGTAGGACGCTAAAAATGGTCACGTGGGCATCTGCTGACGTCACCGCACGACGTCACGTGGTCAGATTTTCAAAAATTTTTTTTTCGTTTTTGTCAATATTTCTGTTTTGGAGAGGGTAGGACGCTAAAAATGGTCACGTGGGCATCTGCTGACGTCACCGCACGACGTCACGTGGTCAGATTTTCAAAAATTTTTTTTCGTTTTTTGTCAATATCTTCGCCCTTGGAAGGGTAGGACGCTAAAAATGGTCACGTGAGCATCTGCTGACGTCACCGCACGACGTCACGTGGTCAGATTTTCAAAAATTTTTTTTTCGTTTTTTTTCAATATCTTCGCCCCTGGAGAAGGTAGGACGCTAAAAATGGTCACGTGGGCATCTGCTGACGTCACCGCACGACGTCACGTGGTCAGATTTTCAAAAATTTTTTTTCGTTTTTCGTCAATATCTTCGCCCTTGGAAAGGGTAGGACGCTAAAAATGGTCACGTGGGCATCTGCTGACGTCACCGCACGACGTCACGTGGTCAGATTTTCAAAAATTTTTTTTGCGTTTTTCGTCAATATCTTCGTTTCGGGAGACGGTAGGACGCTAAAAATAATCACGTGGGCATCTGCTGACGTCACCGCACGACGTCACGTGGTCAGATTTTCAAAATTTTTTTTTTCGTTTTTCGTCAATATCTTTGCCCTTGAAGGGGTAGGACGCTAAAAATGGTCACGTGGGAATCTGCTGACGTCACCGCACGACGTCACGTGGTCAGATTTTCAAAAATTTTTTTTTCGTTTTTTGTCAATATCTTCGCCTCTGAAAGGGGTAGGACGCTAAAAATGGTCACGTGGGCATCTGCTGACGTCACCGCACGACGTCACGTGGTCAGATTTTCAAAAATTTTTTTTTTGGTTTTTGTCAATATCTTCGCCCCTGGAGGGGTAGGACGCTAAAAATGGTCAAGTGGGCATCTGCTGACGTCACCGCACGACGTCACGTGGTCAGATTTTCAAAAATTTTTTTTTTGTTTTCGTCAATATCTTCGCCCCTGGAGGGTAGGACGCTAAAAATGGTCACGTGGGCATCTGCTGACGTCACCGCACGACGTCACGTGGTCAGATTTTAAAAATTTTTTTGTTTTTGTCAATATCTTTGCCCCTGGAAGGGTAGGACGCTAAAAATGGTCACGTGGGCATCTGCTGACGTCACCGCACGACGTCACGTGGTCAGATTTTCAAAAATTTTTTTTTGTTTTTGTCAATATCTTTGCCCCTGGAAAGGGTAGGACGCTAAAAATGGTCACGTGGGCATCTGCTGACGTCACCGCACGACGTCACGTGGTCAGATTTTCAAAAATTTTTTTTTCGTTTTTCGTCAATATCTTCGCCCCTGGAAAAGGTAGGACGCTAAAAATGGTCACGTGGGCATCTGCTGACGTCACCGCACGACGTCACGTGGTCAGATTTTCAAAAATTTTTTTCTCGTTTTTCGTCAATATCTTCGCCCCTGGAAGGAGTAGGACGCTAAAAATGGTCACGTGGGCATCTGCTGACGTCACCGCACGACGTCACGTGGTCAGATTTTCAAAAATTTTTTTCTCGTTTTTCGTCAATATCTTCGCCCCTGGAAGGGGTAGGACGCTAAAAATGGTCACGTGGGCATCTGCTGACGTCACCGCACGACGTCACGTGGTCAGATTTTCAAAATTTCTTTTTCGTTTTTCGTCAATATCTTCGCCCCTGGATGGGGTAGGACCTTAAAAATGGTCACGTGGACATTTGCTGAAGTCACCGCACGACGTTACGTGGTCAAATTTTCAAAAATTTCTTTTTCGTTTTTCGTCAATATCTTCGCCCCTGGAAAGGGTAGGACGCTAAAAATGGTCACGTGGGCATCTGCTGACGTCACCGAACGACGTAAAGTGGTCAGATTTTCAAAAATTTTTTTTCGTTTTTCGTCAATATCTTCGCTCCTGAAGGGGTAGGACGCTAAAAATGGTCACGTGGGCATCTGCTGACGTCACCGCACGACGTCACGTGGTCAGATTTTCAAAAATTTTTTTCTCGTTTTTCGTCAATATCTTCGCCCCTGGAAGGGGTAGGACGCTAAAAATGGTCACGTGGGCATCTGCTGACGTCACCGCACGACGTCACGTGGTCAGATTTTCAAAATTTTTTTCGTTTTCGTCAATATCTTCGCCCTTGGAAGGGTAGGACGCTAAAAATGGTCACGTGGGCATCTGCTGACGTCACCGCACGACGTCACGTGGTCAGATTTTCAAAATTTTTTTTGTTTTTGTCAATATTTCGCCCCTGGAGAGGGTAGGACGCTAAAAATGGTCACGTGGGCATCTGCTGACGTCACCGCACGACGTCACGTGGTCAGATTTTCAAAAATTTTTTTTCGTTTTTCGTCAATATCTTTGCCCTTGGAAGGGTAGGACGCTAAAAATGGTCACGTGGGCATCTGCTGACGTCACCGCACGACGTCACGTGGTCAGATTTTCAAAAATTTTTTTTCGTTTTTCGTCAATATCTTCGCCCCTGGAAGGGGTAGGACGCTAAAAATGGTCACGTGGGCATCTGCTGACGTCACCGCACGACGTCACGTGGTCAGATTTTCAAAATTTTTTTTTCGTTTTTCGTCAATATCTTCGCCCCTGGAAGGGGTAGGACGCTAAAAATGGTCACGTGGGCATCTGCTGACGTCACCGCACGACGTCACGTGGTCAGATTTTCAAAATTTTTTTTTCGTTTTTCGTCAATATCTTCGCTTCTGGAAGGGGTAGGACGCTAAAAATGGTCACGTGGGCATCTGCTGACGTCACCGCACGACGTCACGTGGTCAGATTTTCAAAAATTTTTTTTTCGTTTTTCGTCAATATCTTCGCCCCTGGAGGGGGTAGGACGCTAAAAATGGTCACGTGGGCATCTGCTGACGTCACCGCACGACGTCACGTGGTCAGATTTTCAAAAATTTTTTTGTTTTTTGTCAATATTTCGCCCCTGGAGAGGGTAGGACGCTAAAAATGGTCACGTGGGCATCTGCTGACGTCACCGCACGACGTCACGTCGTCAGATGTTCAAAAATTTCTTTTTCGTTTTTTGTCAATATCTTCGCCCCTGGAAAGGGTAGGACGCTAAAAATGGTCTCGCGGGTATCTGCTGACGTCACCGCACGACGTCACGTCGTCAGATTTTCAAAAATTTTTCTATTGTTTTTCGTCAATATCTTTGCCCCTGGAGGGGGTAGGACGCTAAAAATGGTCACGTGGGCATCTGCTGACGTCACCGCACAACGTCACGTGGTCAGATTTTCAAAAATTTTTTTCTCGTTTATCGTCAATATCTTCGCCCCTGGAAGGGGTAGGACGCTAAAAATGGTCACGTGGGCATCTGCTGACGTCACCGCACGACGTCACGTGGTCAGATTTTCAAAAATTTTCTTTTTGGTTTTTCGTCAATATCTTCGCCCCTGGAAGGGGTAGGACGCTAAAAATGGTCACGTGGGCATCTGCTGACGTCACCGCACGACGTCACGTGGTCAGATTTTCAAAAATTTTTTTTTGTTTTTCGTCAATATCTTCGCCCTGGAAGGAAGTAGGACGCTAAAAATGGTCACGTGGGCATCTGCTGACGTCACCGCACGACGTCACGTGGTCAGATTTTCAAAAATTTTTTTCTCGTTTTTCGTCAATATCTTCGCTTCTGAAGGGGTAGGACGCTAAAAATGGTCACGTGGGCATCTGCTGACGTCACCGCACGACGTCACGTGGTCAGATTTTCAAAAATTTTTTTCTCGTTTTTCGTCAATATCTTCGCCCTTGGAAGGGTAGGACGCTAAAAATGGTCACGTGGGCATCTGCTGACGTCACCGCACGACGTCACGTGGTCAGATTTTCAAAAATTTTTTTGTTTTTGTCAATATCTTCTGCCCTTGGAGGGGTAGGACGCTAAAAATGGTCACGTGGGCATCTGCTGACGTCACCGCACGACGTCACGTGGTCAGATTTTCAAAAATTTTTTTCTCGTTTTTCGTCAATATCTTCGCCCCTGGAGGAAGTAGGACGCTAAAAATGGTCACGTGGGCATCTGCTGACGTCACCGCACGACGTCACGTGGTCAGATTTTCAAAAATTTTTTTTCGTTTTTCGTCAATATCTTCGCCCCTGGAAAGGGTAGGACGCTAAAAATGGTCACGTGGGCATCTGCTGACGTCACCGCACGACGTCACGTGGTCAGATTTTCAAAAATTTTTTTGTTTTCGTCAATATCTTTGCCCCTGGAGGTAGGACGCTAAAAATGGTCACGTGGGCATCTGCTGACGTCACCGCACGACGTCACGTGGTCAGATTTTCAAAAATTTTTTTTTGTTTTTGTCAATATCTTTGCCCCTGGAAAGGGTAGGACGCTAAAAATGGTCACGTGGGCATCTGCTGACGTCACCGCACGACGTCACGTGGTCAGATTTTCAAAAATTTTTTTTTGGTTTTTCGTCAATATCTTCGCCCCTGGAGGTAGGACGCTAAAAATGGTCACGTGGGCATCTGCTGACGTCACCGCACGACGTCACGTGGTCAGATTTTCAAAAATTTTTTTCGTCTTTCGTCAACATCTCTGCCCCTAGATGGGGTAGGACACTAAAAATGGTCACGTGGGCATCTGCTGACGTCACCGCACGACGTCACGTGGTCAAATTTTAAAAAATTTTTTTTTCGTTTTTCGTTAATATCTTTGCTTTTGGTGGGGGTAGAACGCTGAAAATGGTCATAATGGCATTTGCTGACGTCACTGCACAATTCTACGTTGCAAGATTTTTGAAAGTTTTTTTTTGTCCTTAAGCCATATTTCTACTACTGGTAAAAGTGAAATGCTCAAAATGAACTTGTATACATTTTTTTCAAATTGCGCACAATACTACGTTGCCAGATTTAAAAAATATTTATTTTGTTTTTTTGCAATATTTTGCATACTGGTGAAAACAAAAAACTTGAAATAGGTCCGTATTTTTAAAGTTGGTTTTATATTTTAACGAATTTTCAATATGCGTATTTTAATTTGTAATTCTTTATAAATTTTTTAAAATTATCTAAAAGCTTAGAGCTTAAGAATTTTGTAAAATTTACAAGAAAATTTTGAGAATTTTTTAAGCTTTTACTAAAGAGCGAGCGCGAGATAGGTAATGGTTGTTTGTGGTTTTTAGTACTGCTTATACAGCGTGTCCCAAAGTCATGTAGACACACTTTAAAATTATGTAGATGTCGTTATTTTAAGACGAAACGTTTTTAATCATTTTTTATTTTGATTAATATTAAACAAAATAAAAATTATTAAAAATTAGATTTTTTGGGCGAATCTTACTGTTTCTCACACCGCGCGGAAACGCTTTTTCCGTCGGTAGTCCTTAGTTCTTGTTTTTTTGATCATCGATAATTTTTTTTGTATTGTTACGCTTTGTCGCCTTTTTTTGATTTCTGGTTTAGACCAGTTTATCTAGGTGGGCCGATCGTAACCGTTTGTCTTGCTTCGCGCGCTTTCATTTTTTTATCGATGATCGAGAACGCAAGGATTGGGGACTACCAATAGATAAAGCGTCTCCGCGCGGTGTGGGGGGCAGTAAGTTCCGCTCAAAGAATATAATTTTCAATAATTATTATCTAGCTTAATATTACTCGGAATAAAAAATGGTTAAACTTTTCTTCTTAAAATAACGAGATCTACTTAGTTCCAATGTTTTTCTACATGACTTTGGGACACCCTGTATACCATTTTAGAGCAATAAAAAAAAGTGGTTTCGTCTTTGTTAATCCTTATTTAATTACAGAGTTTTAAATTAGTTTATGTAAGTTTAATTTTAATTCTTTATATGGTAACAAATTTCGTTATTGTTTTTAAAATCTGGTCTTGGTTTAAAATGTTGTTTTATCATGACTCAAAATCATGACTCACATAATAAGCTCAGTTTCTTTATTATTTTAACTGATAATTTTTAAACATAATTTACATAAATTGTTTAAGAAATGTTTAGAGTATGTTTACAGTATTAACAAATTCAATCTTAAATTTTTTGCTTTTTTCTTAATACTAAAAATATAATATGTATATTTTGTTACGTCCGCCAAATAATATATATTTTTATAAATATATTTTTGCGAGTACATTAAAGCATTATTTATTACTTATACATATAAAACATATATAAATTTATATTGCTTTACTCGTGTGTAGTACAGCATTAATTGCGCCGACTTATATCTAGTAGTTTAGCTTTATTCACGCCAACAAAGGCTTCCACTTCCATGCGACCCGCAGCGCCGAACGCCGCTACTCCCACTACCAACTTCCATTACCACCTAAGCGCTAGATAAAAAACAGCGCCGGTAAAGTCCGGAGCTCAGTCTCACCGAAGCGACAGTTCTAATCCTGACTTCAAATTTTTAACATCTCTTTTCCAAGAAAGTTTATACCGCGTGCGAGTCTAATAAATTAACGACATAAGTCTAACGAAATAAATTTAACTTCTATATTCAATACTTTATAATTGTAACTAGTAGTGTAACGTAAAATTTAAGATTATATTTTAGTTGTTTTAATTCTCGTGGTAACTTCAATGACATCTTAAATTTCCTGCTTTATTCCAATTGCAATTGTTTCACAATTTTAATTATTAACAATATCTCAAAGATCCTGTGTGATTGACGATTAATTTCGGTGCAGCCGCACTGCACGTTTTTAAAAATTAATTTAACAGGCATTTTAGTGTTGGAAGTGGTGCAGTTGCACTGCACGCTTTTATCTTAAGATTTTTATTAATTTTATTTAATATTATAATATTTTTGTAAAACTTTATGACAAATTCTAAAATCCGCTGCGGCGGTCGAAAATATCAGATTCAAAAAATAACCGCGTATAATCACGCTTTAAACCGACATTCGAACGACGTACGCCCGCATTACCACTTGACGCCAATCACCTTTATCGTGAGGAAGCCAAGCCCAGCAGTTATTCCAAAAGACGTTTCACACAGAAGGGTTTACGAGAATCCACCCCAGGAAAAAATCGTGCATTGCGACGCCGAGTTTATCGAAACGCAACGAAAACAATCGAAAGCAACGCAGTTTAAATATCTAGAATGAGTAAGTACAAATAACTCGCTCTTAATTCTGTTGAACGCGTTTACGCTATCCCAAATTTATTTGTATTCACTTAAACCTAACAAATACTTTACTTTACTTTTTTACCCTACCTTCTGTTGTGAGGGTCGTGCTTGATCTTTTATCTACCGCATCGCTAGCACTTAAACCCAAAATACCAAAATCTACTTTTTTACCCTAACTTCTGCTGTGAAGGTTGCGTGTTTAATTCTTTTAGCGAGCACTTAACTTAAAAGCTTACTTTTATTTTTTTATCCCGACTCCTGCTGTAAATGTCGTGATGACAACCCTACCTTTACCGCATTGCATGCATTTTTATAAATAGCGTCTAGACTCTTATTTTGAATACGTGTGTTTATTTTATACTATCCTAAGATGTATAATGTGCTCTTTCAATCAACGTACCCCACAACGCGTTAATAATATTTGTGACACTGCTTTATTAAATCTAACGCGAAACGAGTAATTGGAAACCGGTCTTTGCGTACATGAATTGTACAGACGTTACCGCGAAACTCGTAATATTTATTGCTTATTTTGTGCAGTTAACGTCGATAGACTCAAAGGTAGTTTTACTCTTGTTACTAATTATTACCTTTGTCTTGGAACGTTCCGCGTTTTACAAAAATGTTACGGTTGCAGATTAACTTTAAAATGTTTTAAATTTTATTTAAATTGCGATCATTGCCGGTTAGTCCACCGTAATTTTTCTTGGTATTTAAATCTCAGCAATGATTAAGTCTCTCTACAGAATAATCCCGTCAAGAAATTTATAGAAAGTCTGACTACCATTCAATTCATTTCAATAAATGTGTTCACGACATTTTCGTGTACGGATACCTGCTCGCGTTTATTCCAAAGATTCAATTAAATTAATTCTTAATTGGTTAGCTTACGCTTGATGTAAGACCAGATATCGTTACTTCGAGCAGAAAATTACACGTCTCCTTGTTTGTGAACGGTGTATGCGTAGAACCGGACACCCTATTACTGACTTCGTCTGCGTACGCTCGCGTATTACCTCAAGCAAAATCCAATTGAATAGCCGTACTTGGATAACAAACCTACCATAATTGTTATAAATTATCAAAGAATTTCCACGGAATAAATCCAGTTTTTACCCGGTCGAAATATCGCGATTTTATTGCCTAAGCCCGTGGTCCGAATCCGTCTTAGACGTCCGCGACTAAAAATTTTTGTAACTTTTTTATGGCCTTCGAGAAAAGAAGCGTAATACTTTTTTATATTTTCTCGACGGTTTTCAGGAGGTAAGACAATTTTATTTAAACAAATTGTAATTGTTGTTTTCATTCCTTGGAATGTATCGTCAAAGTACTTATCAACGGTTTTCCAAAGTATGTTACCGACGTCTTCTTTAGTGATTGAAAAATCGGAAATGCTGATTTCTTTTACTACATCGTATAAAAATAAAATTGCATCTTTAACGCTATTTTTTTGTAATACAGTAAATGATTTATCAAAAAAAGTTATTACAATAATGTCTATTTTTGTATAGTATAAGACGCGCTGGTTTAACCGTCGGTTCGTTAATTTTCGGCAGAAATGAATTTTGCTTTAACTTTGCTTTTAAGTCGCATGGTTGTCCAGTTTTCTAGATAAATACTACTGTCACGTCGTGTTGCATCTCGGGGAACACTACGCTTTGTTTTACTCTCGCCTCAGATACTTCGGTTTTACGACGCAAGCCGATCTCCTTATTTATTTTTGAACCTATTTGCATACACCGGCGATAGCTCGGAAATTGGCAAGAACGTCACTGATTTTGTTCGGAATAGAATCAATGTTATAACAAATAAAATTGAAACTGAATTTCATTAAAATAATTGCTTATTTATTGTACTTTTTACGGACAAAGTTTTCTTGTAATTTAATTGATTAAACAATGAGTAAATTTGTTTTTTGTGTTTAATCTCAAAAGAGAATTTAGAGGTAATTAATGATAAACTGTGTTACGTCCCGCCAAATAACATGTATTTTATAAAAATATTTTTGCAAATACATTTAAGTATAATCTAATATTCAAGTATGTAATGCGTAGAAAGTAAGACATATATAAATTTATATAACTTTGCCCATGCGTAGTATAACATATGTTGCGCCAACGTTATATTCAGTAACTTAGCATTATTCACGCCAACGCTAAAAATCAGTAGTCTAACTTTATTTTTGTTTACAGAGGCTTCCACTTCCATGCGGCCCACAGCGCCGAACGCCGCTATTCCCACCACCATCGTTCTACTTTCAGGCGGCCGGCAACGCCGAACGCCGCTCCTTCCACTACCTACTCTTACTATCATCTAAGCGCTAGGTGAAAAGCAGCGCCGGTAAAACCCGAAGCTCAGTCTCACCGAAGCGTCAGTTCTATTTCCAACTTCAAACTCTAAGCATTTCTCTTTTCAAAGAGTCCATCCCGCGTGCGAGTCTAACGACATAAGCCTAAATAAGTATAACTTCTGTATTCGATACTTTATAATTGTAACCAGTAGTGTAACGTAAATTTAAGAATATATTTTAATTGTTAAAAGTAATTTCTTGTGTTAAATTTAGTGACATCCTAAATCTTTTATTTCATTCCAATTTTAATTGTTTTACAATTTCAATTTATTAACGATATCTCAAAAACCCTGTGATTGACAATTAATTTTGGTGCAGCTGCACTGCACGTTTTTAAAAATCGATCTAGCAGGCATTCTAGTGTTGGAAGTGGTGCAGATGCACTGCAACGCATTTACCCTAGGATTTCTATTAACTTTATTTAATAATATAATACGTTTGTGAAACTCGTAAAGGACAAATTTTAAATCACGTCGTTGCGGCCGGAAATATCAGATTCCAAAGATAACCGCGTATTATCACGATTTAAACCAACATTCGAACGACGTACGCCCGCAATACCACTTGACGCCGATCACTTTCATCGTGAGAAAGCTAAGCCTAGAAGACATTTCAAAGGACGATTCAAGCAGGAGAGTCTACGAGAATCTACTCCCGGAAAACGTGCATTGCGACGTTGAGTTTATCGAGACGCAGCGAAGGCAATCAAAAGCCAAGCAGCTTAGATGTGTAGAATGGGTAAGTACGAATAACTTTCGCTCTTAAATTTGTTGCACGCGTCTACGCTATCCCAAATTTATTTGTATCCACTTAAACCTAACAAATACTCCATTTTATATTTTTACCTTACCCCCTGCTGTGAGGGTCGCGTGCTCGACTTTTTACCTACCGCATCGCTAACACTTAACTTAAAATTTCAAAATCTTTTTTTTTACCCTAACCCATGCTGTGAGGGTTACGTGTTCGACCCTTTAGCAAGCACTTAACTTAAACCTACTTTTATTTTTTTATCCCGACCCCTGCTGTGAGGGTCGTGTTGTCAACTCTACACCTACAGCATTACATGCATTTTCCTAAATAGCGTTTAGACTTTTATTTTAAATACGTGTGTTTATTTTGTACTATCCTAGGATGAATAATGTGCCCTCCCAGTCAACGTACCCCTCAACGCGCTAATAATATTTGTGACATTGTTTTATTAAATTTAACGCAAACCAAGTGGTTAAAGACCGGTCTTTGTGTACGCAGACTGTACAGGCGTCATTGCGAAACTTGTAATATTTATTGCCTACTTTGCGCAGTTAACGTCGATAAACTCAAAGGTAATTTTATTCTTGTTACTGGTCATTACCTCTGTCTTAAAACGTTCTGCGTTTTACATAGGTGTCACGACTTCAAATTAATTTTAAAGATTTCTGAACCTTATTTGAATTGCAATCATTGCCGGTTAGTCCATCGCGATTTTTCTTGGTACTTAAATCTCAGCGGCGATTAAGTTTTTTTACAAAATAATCTCGTTGAGATATTTATAGAGAGTTTGACTACTATTTAATTTATTTTAATAATTGTGTTTACGACACCCTCATGTACGGATACCTGCTCGCGTTTATTTCAAAGATTTAACTAGATTGGTTCTTAATTGGTAAGCTCACGCTTGATGTGAGACCAGATATTGTTATTTCGAGCAGAAAATTACGCGTCTTTCATTTTGTGAACGGTGTATGCGTAGAACTGGACATCTTATTACCGATTTTGTCCGCGTACACTTGCATTAATTGCTTATTGGATTAAATTGTGGCAAACGCGAGTGTAGTAATTGTGGCGTTTTAATTGTTAATTCTTGCAACGTCCGGCAGTGCTTAAAGTGTCGAGAAACTATTCTGTTATTTTTGAATTACCTCGAGCAAAATCGCATCAAGCAGCCGTACTTGGATAACGAACCTACCATAATCGTTATAGATTATCAAAAAGTTCCCACGGAATAAATTCAGTTTTTACCCGGTCAAAATATCGCGATCTTATTATTGCCTAGGCTTGTGGTCCGAAATTGTTATAAACGCCCGCGACCACCGGGACGTAACAACTGTTAGTTTTTAATTATTTCCATAAATTCAAAAATTTTTTTAGTTTTTGGTGTCAAAGATCTTGGGGTGTTTAAGATAGTAAAAGTTTTTGCAGTGTTTGGAATAGAAGATGCGTCTAAAGTTAAATCTGTTGTGTCTATTACTGGCGGAGTTGGTGGTCTCAAAGATCGTTAAAATTGTCGTATTTGCAAGTGTTAGAAATGTTCCGCTTTCAATAAATAATATTTTTGGTTTTGCCTTTTCTGCCGCTGCTTTTTTTTTCAAGAATTCTATCCGGGCGCGTTTACGTTTGCCGGCTCTGTGTTTTAAATTTCAGATTATCTAAGGTAAAAAGGAAAAAGATATGATAAGCGATTTTAGCAATTAAAATGCTCACGGTTGAGGATAATGTTGTGGAGTGTTGTGTAGACGGCGGTGTAGCAGATGAATGCTAACGCCTTAGTCTAAGAGCGGAATAGCTATTGCTAACTTTTGCTGGTGTAAGTGTAGTGTAAAGTTAATAAAATTTGTGTTTATGTAACGCGGTATGGCCGCTTGTGTCAGTGTAATGAAATAAAAAAGAATAATAGAAATTATAGAAAAGACTTGGTCATCGGAGCAATCGCTTGTGGCGCAGTCCTTGATTCTAGCGCTATCGTGTTACGGCACGAAGCGGAGTAGCTCTTCAAAACTGGATGAATTCGTAAAATAAAGATTTGTATTATTCGCCGAGCTAGAGAGACGCTCGTCGATGCTATTGCTTGTCTTGCTGATAGTACATGGACACTTTTGCCTTTCAAGCAATGTAGCAATTCAAACGTTAATGCTTATGGGGCGGTCCAGCGCTTCAATATCGTCGCTAATAAAGCGAAGTAGCACTTTGGAACACTCTTTCGCTTGGCGGGTCTCACACGTTTGCTTCACTTTACAAACTCGGATTAAAAAAAGAAAATAGAAATAAAATGGATCAGCAGAGTAGCAATTATATGAATGCGCCTATAAAGCAAGTAGAATCAAAGTGTATTTATCTTTTAAAATGAGATCACATCCACGCTGTCGCCTGTTAACAAAATTTATAGACGTTGAGTCATATGGAGCGAATTTGCATACGCTCAAACTGACTAGTAGTGCATCAACGTTAAGTGTCAATGGGGCAAGTGTTAGCGCATCAATGTCACAAATTTGAAAAAAATAAATTACTCAGGGTTTGTGCTAATGGAGCTAAGTCACACCGACATGCTAACGCTAAATTTAGGATTAAAATTAAACGACGTAGAGACCAAATAGTGTAACCGTTGACTCGATCATTGATTATAATATTTAATGCAATAAAAAACAGTACAATATAATTGGTAATCGATTCGCGTTTAAGGTAAGTTGTCATAGATTTATACTATTAGTTTCAAATAAATTATTAATTTAAATTGCAATAGCTTACAAAAATGAATTAAATTTAAAATAGAATTGACCACGGTAGCTAATTTAAGTGTAATTTCTTAAGTTTAAAAAGTGAATAAAACTTACGTTGTTAATGTTAAAAAAAATTAATATTTTGAGGCGTTAATTGATTTTAAATGTAACCACCGGCCTGTGAATGTAGTTCCAGGCGTTGGATGTTTTACGAAAATAATCCTTGAAGTAGAACAATAGAACTAAGCGGAGTTGCAAGTGTATTGCTAACGCTCTCACAAAAATTAGTCTTAATGACAGGTATAGAGAATAGACTGGCACAGACGATGTGCACTGTATGACTGATTAAATCCGACTGGCACCGGAGCGGGGCACCGCTTGAGCTTATTACGATTGTCTCGAGGTTTGCGCATGGTGTCGGCATTGTTCATTTTTAAAACGAAAGATGTTGAGAGTTGGTCGATAAAATATTTTTTCTATCGGCAACCTAAAATGTATTTTGCAAAATTCTTGCGGATGTTGGGATTTAGCTTTTAGACAACGAGATAAACACAAATTCCAAATTCGCAAAATTACGGCTTATTACCACGCGTTGAATCGACGATCGCGCGGCAACCCCAAAATCATTAATCACCTACAATACCGCCTGACACCAATTAGTGTGGTCCTGAAAAAGCCGAACTTAGACAACATCCTAAAAACGATTCTTGCAGGCAGGCGTACGGAAACCATTTACGAAAGAACGCCATATCCTGCAACTTCATCAAGGAACAAAAAAAAACACCGCAAAGTACAGTCGAAATGCCAGCAGTGGGTGAACCAAACTAATAGTTACATTTAATTCTTTGTGCATCTGCTCCGCAAGTCACATCCGACTAGACTAGCTTATTCTTGTTCAGACTTGCTCAACTTTTTTTAACTTTCACTTTACCCTATTGTTCTGTGATATTTCCTAACTTTCATTTTTTTATTTTTTGGTCCTATTGTCATTCGGCACTCTGCAGTGAGGGTTGTTTTTACTTTTTCTCCTGGCTTGTAGAAGTTTGGTAAAATTTTGTGCATGATTATTTTAAATTTTATTTGCATCAATGAAACTTGATTTCTGTCATTATGTATAATGTGCCTGTCCTGTCGATCCGTGCCACAGCACACTAGTAATACTCGCGACACGGCTCTATTAAACTCGACTCATACGCTAACTGAATAGTTAGACACAGGCCGCTGTGTCCATAAAGTATATAGACGGCATCGCAAAATTTGCGATAATTATTGTTTAACCTGCGCACTCGACGCTGATAGACTTAAAATCATTTTTGTTCTCGTTACCGGACATTATCTTTGTTTGGGACTTTCCTATAATTCTTCAAGGTGCCATCACTGTAAAATAATTTTAGAAATTTTTGAGTCGTATTAAGATTGTGATTACTGCCGATTAGTACGTCGCGATTTTTCCCGTTGTTTAACCCTGAGTGAAGATAGAATATTTTTTTAAAACAATTCCGTTGAGATTTTTATAGAAACTTTAACTACGTTTATAGTTTACATTAATAAATGTGTCCAAGGCAACCTTGCGCGCGTGCACCCACCTGTAAAATCTCGTTGGATTTAACTAGAGTAATTATAACTGGCTAGCTCATGCCACTTGCGAAACCAGGTATTGATTGTATGAGCAAAAGGTAACGCGTCTTTTTTATTTGCCGAAGGTGTATGCTTAGATCTGGGCAACTTTCTTCGGACTTTTATTACGTACCATTACATAAAATCAACATCGGCTTAAGTCAAAGGAAATACGAATGCAGTAACTGCGGTGTGCTTGTCGCGATTCGCGAAATATTAGACATTGCCCACTGTGTTAAAAAGCAATATTGTTATTTTTAAATTACTTTAAGCAAAACCCGCAGGATCAACCTTACTTAAATAGCAAAGCAACTATTATTTGTATTAAATATCAAAAAGTTGCCTTAACGTAAATTGATTTTATTTCGTTAAATTATTGTTACTCCCGTAATTGCTTAAACCCGTAGTTTAATTCCGCTTTAAGCGTCCGCAACTGCCGAGACGTAACATTTGCGATACAGTGAATAATTTTTAGGTAAAGTTAATAATTATTATATTTATTTATATACGGTACTAGACGCGCTTGTCCAATAGTAGGCTCATTAATTTTCGGTAAAATTAAGTTTTGTTTTAACATTTTAGCCCATTAATCGCATGGTTGTCCGGTTTTCTAGATAAATATTACCAAACTATTTTTTCGATATAAAATATTGTTTTGCGTGTTTCTTATTATGGTCATGTAATGATTTGGAAACTGGTACGGTATATTAACATTATTAAATATTTTGTTGTTGGACTGATCGCTTGAAATAGAGTTGCTATCTGATATATCTGATACGCCGCTATCCGCATATTTGTTATTATAATTGTCACTCAAGAGAGCATCTAAATCTAAGCAAGCATCGTTTTAATTTATGTTACTTGATTTGGGTAGGATATTTATGTTTGATGTATTGCGCCCTTAAATGTCGGTTATCGTTTCACATATTTTTTTATCACCTTTTTTACTTATATTACCGGTGTTGGGAAAGATGTTTATGTCTGGCGCGTAACGTGTTCGCATTTTCTTATTACCTCTTTGGTTTACGTTACCGGAATCGGAAAGGATTGATATTGTTACGTCCCGGTAGTCGCGGGCGCCCAAAGCGGATTCGGACTACGGGCCTAGGCAATTGTGGGAGTTACGATAACTTAACAAAATGGGATTGATCTACGTTAAAGCAATTCTCTGATATTCGATGCAGATGATAGTTGCTTCGCTATTTAAGTAGGGTTGATCTTGCGGGTTTTGTTCGAGGTAGATTAAAAATAACCGTATAGCTTCTTGGCACTGTAGGCAATGTCTGATATTTCGCGAGTCGGCGACTAATACTCCGCAGTTACTACATTCACATTTTCCTTGACTCAAGCCGATATTAATTCTATATGACGGCACGTAGTAAAAGTTTGAAAAGGGTTGCCCAGATCTAAGCATACACCTTCGGCAAAAAAAGAGACGCGTCACTTTTTGCTTGTATAGCCGGTATCTGGTCTTGCAAGTCGCGTGAGCTAGCCAATTAATAATTATTCTAGTTATATCCAACGGGATTCTACAAGTGGGTACACGCGCGCGAGGTCGCCTTGGACACATTTATTAATTCAGACTAAACCGTTGTTAACGTTTCTATGAAAATCTCAACGGGGTTGTTCTGTAAATATACTCTATCTCCGCTCAGAGTTAAGTAGCGAGAAAAGTCGCGACGTACTAACCGACAATAATGGCAGTCTCGGTACGACTCAGAAATCTCTAAAACAATTCTACAGCTATGGCACTTGGAAGGATCGTGAGAAGGTCCCAAACAAAGGTAATGCCCGGTGACAAGAACGAAATTGATTTTAAATTTATCGGCGTCGAGTGCGCAGGTTAAACAATAATTATCGCGAGTTTCGCGATGCCGTCTATACACTTTATGAACACAGCGGCCTGTATCTAACCATTCGGTCAACGTATGGGTCGAGTTCAATAAAGCAATGTCGCGAGAATTATTAGTGGGTTGCGGCACAAATCGACAGGCGGGCATAGTGATGCCAAGTAAAATATAGAATATTCATGCACAAGATTTTAACTAAATTCCTTCAAGCCAAAAGAAAAAGTTAGAGACGACCCTCGCTGCGGGGTGCCGTATCCGGGTATAGACAATGGGACGAAAGGGTGGAAAAGTGAAAGCTAGAAAATTCCACAGGACAATAGAGTAAAGAGAAAGTTAGAAAATTCCACAAAACAATAAAGTAAAGTGAAAGTTGCACAAGTCTGGACAAAAATGCGCTGGTCTAGTCGGATGTGGCTTGTAAAATGAATGCAAGAGAAATTAAATATGACTGTTAATTTGACTTACCCACTGCTGGCATCTCGATTGTACCTCGCGGTGTTGCCTCTTTTTCTCCTTGATGAAGTCGGCGTCGCAGGATACGGCGTTCTCTCGTGGACGGTTTCCGTACGCCTGTCTGCGGGAATCGTTTTTAGGGATGTCGTCTAAACTCGGCTTTCTCAGGACCACGGTAATCGGTGTCAGGCGGTATCGTCGGTGGCTGGTGATTCTGGGGTTGCCGCGCGATCGTCGATTCAGCGCGTGGTAATAGGCCGTAATTTTGCGAATCTGATATTTCCGACCGCCACGACGTGATTTGGAATTCGTCATGTAGGAATTTCACAAAAGTATTATACTATTAAATAAAGTCAATAAAAATTTTAGGGTAAAAGCGTGCAGTGCGTCTGCACCACTTCCAACATTAGAATGCCTGTTAGATCGATTCTTAAAAACGTGCAGTGCGGCTGCACCAGAATTAATCGTCGATCACACAGGGTTTTGGGATATTGTTAATAAATTGAAATTGTGAAACAATTGAAATTGGAATAAAATAGGAGATTTAGGATGTCACTGAATTTAACACAAGAAATTATTTTTAACAATTAAAATAAATTTTTAAATTTACGTTACACTACTGGTTACAATTATAAAGTATAAAAGTTGAACTTATTTCGTTAGGCTTATGTCGTAAGACCCGCACGCGGAATAAACTCTCTAGGAAGAGAGATGCTTAAAGTTTGAAGTTGGAAATAGAATTGACGCTTTGGTGCAACTGAGCTCCGGGCTCTACCGGCGCTGCCTCCCACCTAGCGCTTAGGCGGTAGTAGGGGTAGGTAGTGGGAGTAGCGGCGTTCGGCGCTGCCGGCCGCCTGGAGGTAAAATGGTGGTGGTGAGAATAGTGGCGTTCGGCGCTACGGGCCGCATGGAAGTGGAAGCCTCTGTAGGCGGGAATAAAGTTAGACTACTGATTTCTAGCGTCGGCGTGAATAATGCTAAGCTACTGAATATAACGTCGGCGCAACTAATGCTATACTACGCATGAATGAAGTTATATAATTTTATATATATATGTCTTACTTTTTACGCATTACATACATAATTATTGAATTGTACTTAAATGTATTTGCAAAAATATTTCTATGAAATACATGTTTTTTAGCAAGACGTAACAGGATCACAAAAGTTCAGCGTGTTGCGGCTTCCGATCAAGGGATTCTTTCATTCGCTCGGACCACGAAATATTAACTTTACAATTTATAAGGCATCTGGCACTGGCATTCTCCGGTATAAAATAGTGATTATAGTCGGTTTACTATCTAAATATGGTTGATCTTCCGGATTTTCTTCGAGATAAGTTAGAAAACAATTTATCGTTTCTGTACACAAGGGGCAGTGTCGGATACTACTCGAATTTGCTATCAAAACACTACAATTGCTACATTCATATTTTTCGCTACGTATTCCGATAAGAATGCGATAAGATAGTACGTAGTTAAATTCTGAAGTCGGATATCCAGAATTAAGCATGCATTTACGGCAAAAAAAAAAGCGCGTAATTTTTTGTTCAAAGTGACGGTACCTGATTTCGCACGTAGCTTGAAGCAACCAATTAATAATTTGTCTGGTTAATCCCAATGGAGCTGTGTTAATGGGCATTTGAGGACGGAGTCAATTTGGACACATTTATGTTTTTTTACTAAAATTCGCTTCCCATATAATCGATAAATATTTCTACTAGTTTTTTTAACAAATATACTGTATCTCCGCTCAATTCAAAATAACGTACAAAATCGCGATGAACTAAGGAGCAAATGCCACAATTTCTGTAAGCTTCCGACAGCTCTAATTTTAATCCGCACTCGCGACACTTTAATGTACTAAGAGCGTTCCCGAAATATAGGTAAAGATCAACAACGTGCACAAAGTTGGATTTAAAAGAGTCTATTAATGGTGCACAACCGAGACAATATAATTCACGAGTTTTGCGATGTTGATGGTATATTTTATAGACACAGCAAGCGTTTGCTATTTACTTTAATCTAGTAGCAGTTAGATTTAATAACGCGTAATTTTTTTCGTTGATTCTACAGTAATTATTCTAATTCGGCGGGCACATTTCCGTTTAAGATACACATTACAAATGAGATTGGCAAATACTTACCCGATCTCGGCATCTTATTTGCGCTGCTTTTGATTGCTTCCTCTGCGTTTCTATGAATTCAGCATTACAGTTTTTGACTTTTTTCTATGATAGATTTTCGTAAGCTCTCCTGCGTGGGTCGTCCTTCGGGATGTCGTTCAAGGAAGGAATCTTTACGACGTAGGTAATTGGCTTCAGATAATAGTGCAAAGTTCCGCGAGAGTATCGATTTAATGCGTGATAATATGCGGTGATTTTACGTATTTATATATAGTTATATTTGTATTAAGAGTAAATAAATATTTAAATAAACTTTTATAAAAGTTATTATTTATTAATTAATTATTAAATTTGTTATAAACATATTAAACAAGTACAATATTTTTAAATTTTGTTCCGTACATCCTTTGGCATTTGCAAAATTACCCCAAATCCATATATTATACTTTCTTTTACTTCTCATAGATTCCGAGATATAGGAATTTTACAAACTCCGATAGTTTGAAGAACCGGAATACCTTTTACTGAAAAACAAGAGATACAAAAGTTAATAAAAAACTTTAAATTATAAAATATTAATAAACTTTTAATTTATTTATAAAGTGATTGAATAAAAGAATTAAAATGGTTCTATAAATAAACTTTCTTAATTAGTTAATTATCCAAATTGTTATAAACAAATAAAACACTATCCAATTATTCAAAATTCTGTTACGTGTATTTTGTCACATTTGAGCTCTCATTTAAAAAACTATTAAACATTTTCTTTCTAACTCTGTTAGTTCTCGATTTATGAGCACTGTTTAAAATCAGAGACCGACACAAATGACACAAAATAGTAACACCAACATTTTTTAACTAATGTTTTTAATAACCAATTACGAACAGAACAAAGACTTGTCGCTATAACGCACAACTGTGTAATTAAAAATCTTATATTAATAAACAATTAATAAATTGTTTTAAACAATTTCAAGTTAATAATTGTCTTTCTTTAAATTTTATAGTAAAAATTAAAGACTATAATAAATCATTAATCCCTGCAAAATAACTTTTATTAATTTATATTAATTTACTTTTTATGAATTTTTAAAACTTTTATTCTATATATATACAAATATACTAAAGCATGCAATTCTTACCATATTATTATTAGTTGATAAATAGCAACTCTGGTTTTATCCCTGCTATCCTGTAATAGAAACAACAACAATAGAGAACAATTAACAAACTTAACAACTTCTAACAATTATAATAATTACTATTATTATATAAAATCTATTATATATATATATAATAAAAAATGCTCTAATTAAATACTTGAAAAATATGTATAATGTAAGAAAACAACTCTTTTATATATAAAAATTAATATATAAATATCCTTTAATTAATTAATTATTAAAATAGAAGAATTGTTTCTATCTAAACCAAGTATTAAAACTTAGTGCGGTAGAAAGTAAATTTTAACCAGCACTCTCACTGTCTTTAATACAGAAATAGACTCAAGGATATATCCTTGAGTCCCATAAAGAGAATAATTTTTACATTCAATAATTTAAACTATAAAATATATATATATATACATATTATTATGTTAGTATTAGGAAAAAAGGGAGAAATTTAAGACTGAATTTATTCATATTTTAAACATACTCTAAGACATTTCTTAAACAATTTATGTAAAGTATGTTTAAAGGCCATCAGATAAAATAATAGAAAAACAGAGCTTACTTGTGAGTCATAGTTCTGAGTCATGACAAAACACTTTCTTGAACCAAGGCCAGCCTTTCAAGCCAATAGCGAAATTCGTTACCTTATAAAAAACCAAGGTTGAACCTACGTGGACCAATCTGAAACTCTGTAACCAAATAAGAATTGTCAAAATCAGAACTACTTTTTTCCATTGTTCTAAAATAGTATATAAGCAGTTCAGAAAACCACAAGTCAACCTTTTATCGCGCTCACTACTTTAAATACTTCTACAACTATTTCTACGATTTTTTCGCGCCCAGAAGATATAAATAAAATACGCATATTATAAATTCGTTAAACTATAAGACCAACTTTACTAATTATATTAAAACGTAAAAATTTGTGTTCAACAATAAATCTACTCTGGGAACAAATTATCAACTCTTCAACAGTGAATCATTAAGTGACTTTTATCTTGGAGTTTTAGTTTCTTTAATTGCAGAAGAACCCTTTAATTATTATTATTCATAATTACATGGTTGAACCAAGTCTCGAGACCATTTCGGACTTCAGGACGTCACAGCGGTGACGTCAACAGATGTCCACGTGACCATTTTCAGCGGCCTATTTTCTCCAGGGGCGAAAATATTGACAAAAACAAAAAAATTTTTGTTCCGTAAATAATTTAAAAATCTCTTTTACCGACCAATCATAAATTAAAAAATTTGCTTTTGACCGATATTAAGTCGGTAAAACAGGAATCTGCAATACAAACAGTCAATAAAATTTTTGCGCCAAATTTTGGCCGACGACAAAAACATAAATTTTGGGTTTTTGGCGCGAAAAATTTTGATCCGCAAAACAAAAAAGAAATTAAAAAATCTGTTTTACCGACCAATATTAAATTGAAAACCTGATTTACCGACCGATACTATGTCAATAAATTAAAAATCTGCATTACCGACAGTCGGTAAAAACGCCGGCCTTTGGCCGGCGACAAAACAACAATTTTTAGCCTTTTGACGCAAAAAATTTTGATCCGCCAAAAAAAAAAAAAAAAAACTTTTTTTTAAATCTGTTTTACCGACCGATATAAAATTGAAAAACCTGTTTTACCAACCGATACTATGTCGGTAAAAGAAAAATCTGCATTATCGACAGTCGGTAAAAAATTTTTGCGCCGGTTTTCGGCCGGCAAAAAAAAAAATTTTGGGCTTTTGGCGCAAAATTTTGATCCGTCAAAAAAAAAAAAAAAAAAAAATTAAAAAAAAATCTGTTTTACCAACCGATATAAAATTAAAAACCTGTTTTACCGACCGATACTATGTCGGTAAAAGGAATCTGCATTACCAACAGTTGGTAAAATATTTGTGCCGGCCGTCGGCCGGCGGCAAAACGAAAATTTTTATCCTTTTGGCGCGAAAATTTTGGTTTGCCAAAAAAAAATTAAAAATCTGTTTTACCGACCGATATTAAATTAAAAATTTGTTTTACCGATTGATACTATGTCAATAAAACAAGAATCTGCATTACCGACAGTCGGTAATTCGCGCCGGCCTTTGGCCGGTGGCAAAAACGATAATTTTTGGGGTTTTGGCGCAAAAATTTTGATTTGTCAAAAAAAAAAAAAAAAAAAAAAAAAAAAAAANTTTTTTTTTTTTTTTTTTTTTTTTTTTATAGTGGGGAATGCCTTTACGCATACCCTCTCCCTTGGGGAAGGGGAGAGGGTTATGTCGGGCTCAGGTCTTACGCCGCGAGGCTGCCCACTACCGACTAAACCCCCACTGTTGGCCTGCTTGGCGCTTTGACTTTGGAGAGATGCTAGGAATTGCAAGTGCATAACATCTAGCATCTCTCGGCGCCGACCCACTCGTTGGACTGAGTGGGTCCCCACGCCGTCTCCTCTTTGTGGCTAAGGAGACGGGGCCCGCCAGTTTTTATGTGATGGCGGACCGGCCTTCTCTTAGACCAGCTCCAACTTCCAACCTAATTATAGAAGAACGGAAGAAATACCCCATTTCTTCCGTCTTCCACTATAAACTGCTCGACGGGGAAAGGACTTAGTGTATGTCCCTTCCCCGGAGCCGTCATCTAGGTGACGATGCAAGCATCGACACCTGAACAGAGGCGGGCGTTGCAGAAACATTGTTATTTCTGATGTGTCCGCCTCTTTGGGGTTAACACCCCTACTCGGCCGGGTCGACCCGGTATATTAGGGGCATTTTGCCGAACAGACGGCGTACTATTTTGCCCTCCGACGGGCTGCCCCTGTCTAATTCTTTCGGCCTCCTCCTTCTTCCGCATTACACACGTGCAGAAGAAGGAGAAGGCCTTCCATGCCTCTTCATTATCTATTATGGCCGGGATTACTGATGTCATTGTGAGATCCTGGCCTAAACTTTGTATTAACTCCCCTCTTTCCACCGCCCAAGCATCACATTCTGCCAGAGTGTGTTGGGCGGTGTCCTGAGGGGAAAGCACACCCGTACAGTGATAACACGCCCCGTGAGGGTCCCTCCCAATGCGACGCAGGTATGCGGCAAAACAGCCGTGACCAGAAATTATCTGCGTCACATGGAAGGGTAGTCCTTTGCCCCAGCGACGATCTAACCACTGAGGCAGCACGGGGCGTATACTATCAATGACTCGCCGCCCCATTATATTGGAGCCGGCGAGTCTTTCTTTCCACTTCTTTACAGACTCCTTCCTATGAAGGAGTCTGACCTTGCCTTAATGCGGGACTTCTCTCCCCGCATCTTTAATAGCACGTAGCCGGCGATACGTACTTTGATGTTCGAGGGCCGTAATGTCTATAGGGATCAGCCCAGCCAAAACACTTGCCGCCATTCTAGCAACGGTCCGGTATGCCCTTGCTACTCTGACGGCCATGGGGTGAAATGCGGCTTCAAGTGTCACCCTTCTTCTTTTGTTGGCCGCCAGTGCATCAGCCCACACTGGGGCAGCGTAGAGGGCAATCGACCGGACCGTATTTGCATACAAGCGCCGGGCTGCCCCCTCAGGCCCGCCGAGATTCGGAAGTATACCTCTTAATGAGGTAGAACGCTCCCTAACTCGGCGGGCTATCTCCTCAAATGGCCCTCAAACACCACCTACCATCCAGTATTAGTCCCAGATATTTAATCCGAGAGCTAATACTAATTTTTTCGCCGGCTACGGCAATCTTCATCTCCTGTGGCGGCGGCCCAGATCTTCTGTTATAGAAAAATAATGCCTCTGTTTTAGCCGCCGCCACTTTAAGTCCCATTCGCCTTATAGAACTAACAACCGCCTGCGCGGCTATTTCTCCTCTGATGGCGGACTCCTCCCAGCCACTTCCCCCGGCTAATATTATAGTGTCATCTGCGTAGCAAACAACATGACAGCCGGGGGTAAGGCCATGTGCAGCACTGTGTTGTACCCCATATTCCAGAGCAATGGCCCCAATACTGAGCCTTGGGGTACTCCACAGTGCAGCTCCCTGTCCCTAATTCTCCCGTTTCTATCCTGGAACGTGACCCATCTATCATTTAAATAGTCGCTCACAACGGCGACAAGGTAAGACGGAACCCGATGCCGTTGGAGCGACTCTCTTATTTGCTTCCAAGGGAGGGTGTTAAATGCATTGGATATATCAATTGATATTCCAAGCATCACCCCCCCCTGGGACGTTACCTGTTCAGAGAGAGACCGGACACGTAGAATTGCATCAACTGTTGACCGGCCCTCTCTGAATCCAAACTGGGCCACGCTCAGATTGGGACCTACCCGGGACAGGTGTCGGACGAGGCGGTTAACTATAATCCTTTCGTATATCTTGCCAGCCTCGTCCAACAGACATATTGGCCTGTATGCCGATGGGGAGTCCGCCTCTTTCCCCGGTTTTTGAAGGAGAACCAATTTGGCTCTTTTCCACACCGGGGGAAAGACGCCGCCACGCAGGCAACTGTTAAATATCTTTCTGAGGTGCTCTCCCAGGAATTCCATGGCCAGAGTCCATACTTTCTTTTGAATGCCGTCTGGTCCAGGGGCGGTATTGCCTTTTAGACCTCTTTTGACGGCATTCATAAACTCATCCAAAGTTATCTCTACATCCGCGGACCACTCGACCGGCTCAGTGTTCTCAACGTCGGCATTCTCTGTCTCATTATTTACTGGAAACAGGGTGCCAATTACATGCTCAGCAAACGCCGGTTCGAGCGTCCGCAGAACAGGGGGCGCAGCTGGTCGAAGTTTCTTCGTCACTATCTGGTAAGCGCGCCCCCATGGATCTTCGTCAAGACTTTGGATGAGTTCCTCCCAGGCTCTGGCCTTAGATAAGGCTATGGCCTTCCGGAGAGCACTTCTTGCTTCTCTGTATAAACAGAGAGCCTCTTCTCTTCGAGCCATATTGGCTCTACTCCGCGTGACCATTCGCATACAGCGGATAGCCTCACGCCGGAGATCTGCAATTTCGTCAGTCCACCAATAAGTGGACCGACGAGGCGCGCGGCTCACTTGAGGCATAGACGCATTACACGCGTCAGTCATTGCCTCGATAAGCCATTGTATCTCCTGCATAGGGGAGATATTTTCAGTAACAGCCTCGTTACTACTGTCTCTAAACCAAAGAGCCGCGATGATCGAGGCCTTAAAAGCCTCCTCATTTATTTGCCGAAGCGCCCATCTATTCTCGGGGCGGCACTTTCTGTTCTGCGTGAAAGTGAAGGGAATCCCAAGCTCGATTGTAATATAACGATGATCAGACAAGTGCTCGAGATCCCCTTCTACTTTCCATTCTCTAATTAAGCGTGCGGCCGTAGGTGAAGCCCAGGTTAGGTCAATAATTGACTCTCCCTGAGGCCGCACGCATGTAGCTTCATTTCCTCTGTTAATGAGGATGAGGTTATGAAGCGCCGCCCATTCTTCTAATATTTCACCCCTGGTTCCAGTTCGACGTGAACCCCACGTTCGGGACCAGGAGTTGAAATCTCCAGCAACAATAATAGGGGAGGCTCGGAGACGCCCTATGCAATCTCCTATGTCCCGCAACCATTTCTCAAAGTCCGCCAGGGTACCCGAGGGAGGTAAATATATTCCTATCACCACTACAGGCCCCCAGCGGACGGCGACGTAATGTTCGCCACTTTCTAAGCGACTGCAGGGCAGCGCGCTCTCCCACCACTTCCAAGTGATTGCCACTGAGCCAAGGGTATCTCCAGCCCAACAAGGGTTATTAGGGGGAATTCTATATGGCTCAGCGGCAATTCCCAAACTGTAGCCACGTTCCGCGAGGGTTTGTAGGAAAAGATCCTGTGCCCCACGGCCGTGGCCTAAATTAGCTTGGAGAAGGCGTGGAGACATTATTTAGCATCTCCATGACCTTCCTCCGTAGGTTCCACCTCCATGGCCTCCTGTTCTCCCCTTGTCGGGAGTTGTTGTACAGGCCTTTGAGTGATCGGTTTGTCCACTCTTCCTTTCCTCTTTCTAGAAGTGCACTTGGCACTGCCCAAGATATGATCTGCCTTTCTATTCAAGTCCCGACAGACCGGACATTTAGGCGAAGAAGAACAGTTCCTTGCTATATGCCCCGATTCTCCACAACGGTAACAACAACCGGATCTATCTTGAGAATCGGGACATTTTCCAGCCACGTGCCCTTTTTCTAAACATTTGTAACAACGGAGGGGGCGCGCGTCTAAGAGTTCAACTCTGATGCGAGTCCACCCAACATCCAGACGACCCCCCTCCGTTGCCCTTTTAGCCGCTGCAATGGGGAGTTTGATCCACAAAGTCCCCAAACCACCGGGAGGTCTTCGTATGTCTCCTGTGGTTATTTCTCTGGTGTGGCAGCCTCCTTTTTCTGCAACAGCTGTCACTATTTCTTCCTTACTCAAGGAAGGTTCGAGGCCTTTAATTCTTATTTCCGCCATTAAACATGGGCGGCTAACACGAACATTTTTGCCACCAAGGACTTCTTTGATTCTTGATGCTAAAGCATCGGCCTTAGAATCATTTGAAGTCCCTGAAACTTCTATAAGGAAGGCCCCAGACGCAGTAAATCTTGTCTTAACTTTCTCGGCAATTCCAACTTCATTGAGCTGAATCTTCTGTCTCACTTCCTTCATAATTTCTGAGTATTGGCCTTCAGGGCAGTTCAACACAACCGCAGAGGACCTGGGCACTCTTCTTCTTGGCTTCTTCTTCTTTTTCTTTTCCCCTCTTCCCTCCTTTGTGGCCATTTTAGCCGCAGAAGGAAGAGAAGGAAGAATATCTTCCCCCATCTTCTTAGATTGGGTATTATTTTTCTTTCTTCCACCTCCAGATTTTTGTTCTGGGATGGAAGAAGATGAACCACCTTCTTTGGCAGTTTTCTTTGCTGCTCGCCGTCCAACGACCTGAGACCATTCAGACTCCTTTGTCGACGATACAGCAGAAGATTTTTCAGCGGAGATATGTTTAACCGCTGACTGTCTTGTAGAAGGAACATTTTCCTTTTCACTGACTTTACTCTTGCCAGCAGACGAGGGAAGCGCAGGAGATTTAGTTCTCCTATTTGCCTTCCCTTTGTTTCCCTTGGCACCCCCACCGGGAACCGGGCGCTCCGTGGAAACGCTTTTTATAGCGTCCACATTTGGGGTGTTATTCCGGGCCCCAGTGGAAGTGCTTTGGGGAACAACCTGTTTGGCGAAGGTTGCTATCATGCCACCTATCTCCTTTCGTATCTCTTCCGCAAAGAATGAAAGCCTTTTTTCGATCAGGCTCTCAATATCTTTTATAGATTTCACAGATGGAGTGTGAGTCTTGGCTATCTCAATACTGGTTTTATCAGAAAGAACCAGGCGGCGTCCTTTAATTGGCGGTCTAACTGCCGGCGGCCAATCTTCTTTAGATGATAATACTTCCTTGAAAGAGAGAGGCTCACCGGCCTCAATCACTTCCATTTCTACATCATCCATTTCCTCACTTATCGCCTTTTGCGTTTTAAGTGGAGGAGGCATATATTCTGCATCTCTGGATGCCTTGAGTTCCTCGATTTCTTTTCGCAAAGACGCAGCTTCAACTTTAAGTCTTTCGACCTCAGATTGGTCAACTTTCTGACCTTTAGTCTCTGTGAGGGGCGCTTTACATACTAGAGCATCTGTCCCTACTTTGATCTTGAGGGCCGCTTCTCTTAAAATTCTTACGAATCCGCCCTTCAAATTGGTGGACTTTTTAGCCACTTGTTCAACCTGTTGGGCGGTTCGCAGAACCTCGGCAATTATGTCTCGAGAAGGAAGGTTAGACATTTCTTCTCCAAGTCTTTCCGCCATTTTTGAGCCTTTTTTGCCCTCAAATTCGGAAGGGTCATAATTACCCTTCGCAATTTCCTTCGCAGTTTTAATTTCTTCGCGAATCCTTCCTAATTCCTCTTTTGCTGCTTTTATAGCAAGGATCTCAACCCCTTTACCTGTTACTATGGGGCGTCCACGTTTTTTCTTTTGGCTCTCAAATAAATTATCTTCTGATGAAGAAAAAGAGCAGTCCATTCGTGTCATGACTCGGCGAGCCTTTGAGTCGACTTCGCGAGTATTTCTTTTCCTCGTTCTTTTTGATGCCCCTGACGCAGTAGTGCGAATAGAAGCATCTGAAGCGTTGGAGGAATCCAAACTTATAACGTCGGTGTTGGCGTTTTCGTCGCAAAACGCATTGTCTGCGGATGTTTGCAGCAACGCGCCTCGAGCGTCATCCTCTGTTGCCGTTGTCACACCAGCTTCTGATTGCGCAGCTGGTGGTGGAGAACCCGCATGTGGCCTTATTTGTTTAAAAGAAATCGCCGATGTCATTGGCAGATTTCTATTTGTTGCCTGGCCAGTCTGCGTCCTACATTTAGGGCCTACTTTCTTTCTACCCTTCGCTTTTTTAACAATCTCCATTCCGATTACTTGAGGGAGTTTCATATACTCCCCGTCTGTATCGGTGAATGGAGCAACATTCTCAGCCAATTCTTCGTCTAAGAGATAATGGCCTCGATCCTCGTAATCGGATCGGTCTCTGTTCATCGCAGAGGCATTTTCCCCGGCTGCCCCTGCGGAGCAAGCAGCCGGTAGCCCGTCGTACGATGACGACGAAGGGAGAGCCGGGACGGCACTCTCCCTCCGCCGACCCCTGGCCGTCCGAACGACCTGGGATGGTAGTGGTTCTCCTTTATTGCTACTCATATCCATGTTTAGTTATAAAATGGTTTGTGTAGGGTTTTCCTTCCCCTAGGCCGGTTGGGTGCCATCCCTGACGACCCCGGCCTGGCCGACTCCTTAAACTCGCGGCGCGTGGGCCCCGCCTCGGAATATGTCCGAGCGGCCCCACGCCCGCCCACACAGCTCCGAAGAGCACAGGAATAGGAAGGAAGGAAGGAAGGAAAGGAAGGAATAAGAGAAAAACAAAAAATATAAAAAAACAAAATAAACATAAAAACACAAAACAAAAAATCCCCTTAAACCCCCCAAAAACCCTCCCCCCATAACCCCCCATTCCCCACACCTTGCCGGAGGGAGGTCTTAGACCATCCCCTAACGACCCCGGCGGGCCGGGCGTTTGAATTCCGGGTCGCCATCCCTTACCACCTTGGGGGGAATAATACCCACCCTCTCGGCGAAGTGGTCGCCGGGCTCAGGGAACACCTCCGGGAACGCCAAGTCCCGTACCGCGGATCCCAGCCCTGAGAAGGACTGTTCACCGCGGCCCCTGAAGGTTTGTACCTCCCACGGCTCGAGTACATGCTGTACTCGAAGTGCAATGCCAGGGAGGTACTGTGCGCTCTTAGTAGGACCGAACCTCCCCCCCCCCCTCCCCTAAGTCCCAGGTACTGCCCCAGCGGATCGTTGATTCGATCCCTTAAGCCCCCTCACCACGACAAGGTGGCGCACTACGAAGAACCTAACCTAACCTAACCTAACCTAACCTAACCTAACCTAACCTAACCTAACCTAACCTAACCTAACCTAACCTAACCTAACCTAACCTAACCTAACCTAACCTTTTTTTTTTTTTTTTTTTTACGACGGGAAATGCACTCTTTACGCATCCCCCTTTCTCTGGGGGTATGTGGGGGTCGGGTCTTATGGCTCGCTATTCGAGGCCTGCCCACTACCCACTAAAACCCGTCGGGGCTCTTGCCCAGTGCGCTTGACTCTGAAGAGAGGCGAGGGTTTGCGGAGCATTTCATCTCGTCCCTCTCTTCCGCACTAAGTCCGCCGTTGATACGGACTCTACTTCTAGGCATTATCTTGCCGTACTTGTGTCGTTGACTCGACTTCTTCGAAGGAGTATATCTTCTTTAGGCTTCTTCTTTAAGGTGTCCTGTGAAACTACGGGGAGGGAGGAGTACTAGTCCCTCCCCGCGTTGGTCATCTCTGTGTCCTTGAAGGGGACACTGAAGAGGAGTGTCTCGAGAGACCTCCTGTGGTGGGTCTTGGTCTTAAGACCCTTGTACTTGTTTGTGCAGCTTGCACTGAGGCATGATGGTCCTGTGTTCTGCCTCTATTTCGCCTTCTAACAGGGGCGTCAATAGCCTGAGCTTGATGCTCCCTTTCCCTTTCGCTGTCTTCTTTTTGTTGCATGACGGCGTTGCAAAATTGCATGAACGCCAACCATACTTCTTCACTTTCTACAGCATTCTTCATAATACTTGGCAGGGATAGATCTTGTCCTGCAACGTCGATGAGCGCTTGTCGCTCTACTGCCCAGGCTGGACACACTGCTAAAGTGTGTTGGGCGTGATCTACTGCATCATCATCGCAGTGATGACAGATTGCCGATGTCTCCTTTCCTATCCTATGAAGGTAGGAGGCAAAACAGCCATGCCCGGTGATAATTTGGGATGTCCAAAAGGACAACACTCCTTTCCAACCTTGTCGATCCATCCAGTCATTGATGACTGGAACTATCGCTGATAAAGTACGCTGGCCGTAGTTTGATGAACTGGCGAGCCTACTCTTCCACTCTTCGATGGTGATCTTCCTGTGCCTCTGTCTGATGCGAGTTTTTTGGGCCGCAGTAGGCACGATTCCTCTAGTCTTCAAAATCTGGAAGCTCTGGAAGGTGTTGAGAAATTCAATCGCCGTAATGTCTACCGGCGGGAGACATGCAATTAATGCCGCCGCAGGTCTAGCCACGGTTCGATATAACCTGGCTGTTCTTGTCGCCACTAGATGAAAGGCGACCTCTAACTCTTTTTGGCCATTCTTGTTAATGGCCAAGTCCTTGGCCCATACGGGCGCTGCGTACAGCGCGATGGCTCTAATAGTGTTGGCGTATAAACGCCTCGCTGCAGCGCTGGGGCCTCCTAAGTTAGGTAATATACCTCGTAGAGAATGGGACTTCTCTTTAACCTTACGCGCAATTTCCTTAAAATGAAGGCTAAAAGACCATCTGTGATCCAGCAATAATCCTAAGTACTTAAGTTTTCTATCTATCTGTACCACCGATGAACCTATCATAATTCTTGTGTTAAGAGGAGGTTGAAGACCTCCTGACTTTCCGGAAAAGACTATTACTTCCGTCTTCTCTGAGGCTACATGCAGACCTAAACTACCTATAGACTTAAGAACTGAGTCTACCGCTATCTCGTTCCTAGTTCGCGCCTCTCTCCAATCCTTGCCCCCGGATAAAATTAAAGTGTCGTCTGCGTAGCAAACGACATTACTATGGGGCGGAAGCGCAGAGGAAAGTACTATGTCATATCCTAAGTTCCACAGACATGGCCCAAGGACAGAACCTTGAGGCACGCCTCGCTGTATCTTTCTCTCTTGCATGCTACCTTCCTGATCCTTGTACATAATCCACCTATCTGATAAGTAACTGTGTAATATACTAGCTAAATATCTAGGAACTCGATGACGATTGAAAGCCGTTCTAATACTTTCCCAAGGGAGGGAGTTAAATGCATTGGATACGTCTATGGATGTAGCCAACGCAACTCCCCCCTGGGAAGTATATTCATCCGAGAACTCCCTAACCCGTATGATCGCATTTACGGTAGACATACCGGTTCTGAAACCGTATTGCGCGCGACTTATGTCAAAGTCTCCACTCTTGAGATGTTGGGCGAGGCGATTTACAAGTATTCTCTCAAGGAGTTTTCCTGCCTCGTCTAACAGGCATATGGGACGATATGCCGAAGGAGAATCTTCCGCTTTACCTTTCTTTCTCAATAAGACTAACTTAGCCTTCTTCCATGTAGACGGAAAGACACCTCGTTGCAGACAACTGTTAAACAGTTGAGTCATATGTCCCTGCAGATCCTTTAAGGCCAGCTTCCATATGCCTTTTGTAAGGCCGTCTGGTCCTGGGGCCGTATTTCCTCTAAGGCCTCTTTTTGCCGCACATATGAATTCCTCTTCACTGATGTTTAAGTCCGCGTTCCAATCAGATTCTGCGTCACCTCCGTCTCGACTACTTCTATTATCCTCGCGATCGTCCAGTGGGAAAAGTGTATTTATCACCTCCACCAAGAATCGCGAATCTAACGTTTCAGTGATCGGTGGAGCCATTGGTTTGAGCTTTTTACAGACTATTCTGTATGCTCGGCCCCACGGATCTTCATCTAAGTCCTGTATGAGTTCGCTCCAGGACTTCTCTTTGGCCTTCTTGATTTCGACCCGAAGAGTTTTTCTCACCTCTTTGTACTCCGCTAAAGCTTCGATTCTTCTGGCTTGATTATTCCTGCTGCGGGTAACTTTTCTGCTTGCTCTAATTACATCTTGACGTAATGATGCGATGTGGTCCGTCCACCAGTACATAGATCTCCTAAGTTTACGCCGTACTCGTGGCATTGATGCGTCACAAGCCTGCGTAATAGTGTCGATGATCCACTGGAGTTGTACTTCCGGGCTGTCGTCGTCATCCGCAGTGTTGGCGCTTTCTTTGGTGAAAAGAGAAGCCGCAACAGAGGCCCTGAAGGCATCTTCGTCCACTTTACGAACTGCCCATCTGCGTTCTTGAACTCGGGCACGGTGAGAAGGAAGGTTTAGATACACCAAGATGTATCTGTGATCTGAAAGATGTTCTAAATCACTGGATACCTTCCAGCTTGATACCATCTGTGCCGCCGCAGGGGAGGCCCAGGTCAAGTCAATTATTGACTCTCCCTGCGGACGGACACACGTTGACGTACTTCCTCTGTTTAGTAGAATTAAGTCAAGACTCGCGGCCCATCTTTCAACTATGTTGCCTTTGCCATTTGTGCGCAAAGAGCCCCAACTTTGACTCCAAGCGTTGAAATCGCCTGCGACTATAATCGGTACGCCATGTAAATATCTAATATAAATACTTATATCATCCAGCCATTGTTCGAACTCAACTAAAGTACAGGAAGGCGGAAGATAGACTCCGATGACCACAATTGATCCCCATTTTGCTGCGACAAAGTGTTGCCCACTCTTCAGGGGGGCGCATGGAGGAAGACCTGGTTTCCATCTCCATGTGATGGCCACTGATTGAAGTTCATCACCGGTCCAGCAAGGATGTTCTTGGGGGATATTGCTTGGTTCAGCGATCACCGCAAATATAAATTTATGCTCCGCCATAGTTTGTAGGAGCAAGTCCTGAGCGCCGCGGGAGCGCCCGACATTTGCTTGTATCAGGCGTAGGGCCATTTACATGTATCCCGCTTGCCCCTCCTCCGGGGGATCCACTTCCATCCTTCTATCGTCAGTCTGTTTGCTAACGAAAGGCTTTTTAGTACGCTGCGGGAGAGGAGGAGGATTTACATTGCTCTCCTCTGTTGCGTCTCTCTTACCTCTTCGTACTTGCGTCGTACATTGTGAGCTGCCCAGTACATGATTTGATTTTCTGTTCAAGTCTGAACAGATTGGACACTTAGGTGGCGCTCTACACTCTTTGGCGAAATGATCTTTCCCTCCGCACCTGTAGCATCTATTTGACCTATCGTCGGTTTCCGGACATCTACTAGCTACGTGCCCTTTTTGTAGGCACTTAAAACATCTAAGAGGACGTGCCTCTAATAAGTCTATTTTAACCCGCGTCCATCCTATGTCTAAGGTGCCTTTATTCGTAGCTTTTTTAGCCGCCACGAGCGGGACTCTTAGCCATAGACTTCCTAGGCCTCCAGGAAAACATCTTATATCGCCGGCCTGTATCTCGGAGTCTAAACATTCTCCTTTTCTAGCTACGGCGCTCACAACCTCTGATACAGTTAACGATGGCTCCAAGCCACGTACTCGAATCTCTGCTTTCTTGATTGGGCGATCCACGCGAACACCTTCTCTGTCGCGTAGTAAATCTTCCAAACGAGCCGCAAAGGCATCTGCCTGAGTAGAACTATTTTCACCCGAGACTTCAAACAATAAAGCCCCGGTTGCGGTAAAACGAGTCTTCACTTTATCCTCAATCCCTACGTCTGCTAACTTAATTTTTTGTTTTGCCTCGGTCAAGATCTTAGGCATATCTTTTTTCGGACAAGACAAAACCACCGCTGAAGACTTAGGGATGCGTCTTCTATTCCTTTTTCTATTCTTCTTTGAAGAGGACGCAGAAATAGGCTGTGTCGCCTTTTATTATTTTCCCTGCCTTTTTGCCGCCAGAAACTATTTTATTTAAAGTTCCGGGGACTGAAGTAGGGACAACAGCCTTTGTTGCCTGTCTCGTTTGCTTGGCGGCTTTCCTACCAAGAACTTGCGTCCACTGTGCTTCCGCAGGTTGACTCCGATTCTCGCCACTTGTCTTGTTGTTTGAAGACTGTGGTTTACTTGATGTTGATGAAGGAGGGTCAGAAGTTACAGCCTTTTGACCCTTCAATTTATCCTTTTTGGATAAACTAGTCTCCCGTCTATTCGATGTGCTACCTCCTCGTTTACTTGATGTACTAACGTCCCGTTTTCTTGATGCGCTTACCTTTCTTTTTTCTTTTTCAGGAATAGAGCAGCCTGTAGTTCCACTTTTGGTGATGGATTCAACAGGAGCGCTTGTTAGTGCTCTGTCCGAAGAAATAAGGGAGATCATTTGTTCTTTGAATGAGGCAAACATCTCCTGCATCTGCATTCTCATAGTTTTAGCGAAAACTGTAAGCTTCATGTCGATGATACTTTCCACATCCTTGTCTGTTTGTTTACAGCGAGAAGAACGAGAAGGATTGCTCCTTTTCGGTATTACTTCTTCGTCATCCGTCAAGACCCGACTCTTCCCTTGTATTGCTGGCCTAACAGCCGGTGGCCATTCTTCCCTAGGAGGAAGAATCACAGATGGAGGTGGAGGATCGGGTGTAGAGTCCACGTCCATAGGTTGTTCTACGATGTCTTCGTCTCCTCCGCACACAGAAGGAGGTGGCGGTGGAGGAGGCATGATGGCTGCTTCTTTAGATCTTCGCAGTTCTTCCTTAAGCCTATGTACTTCCGATCTTAAGTGTTCGACTTCTTGCGCGTCCGTGTTTTCTGACGGGAGAGCCTTTTTAGAGATGGCATCGATCCCGACCTCTATTTTTAGCGCCGATTCTCTTAATGATCGGATGAATCCGCCTTTGAGGTTGCTTGATTTGAGTGCAACTTCTTCTACTTTTTTCGCAGATTGCAAAATGTCGGTGACTAAGGCCCGGATGGGCATGTCCGCCGACTCTTCTTCAAGTCTCTCAGTCATCTCGGTACGTTTTTTACCTCGAAAACTTGCCGGGTCATATCCGCCTTCGGCAATCTTCTTCATAACTTGAATCTCTTCCTCAAGAGATTTCAGTTCCATCTTCTTTTCTTGAATGGCGCGAATTTCTACGCCTTTTCCCGTGACAATTGGGCGACCACGTTTGTCTTTTCGGCCCTCTCGATTAAGAGAGTCCACTACCAGAAGATCATCTTCAGAAGAAGATATAACTTGCGTCCGAGAAGAAGATATAACTTGCGTCCGAGTCGTCTTGCGCTTGGTTTGCCTCTCAGTTTGCCTACGGGTGCGTTTGGCAGCGCCAGACGCGTTAGTCCTAATGGAGGCGTTGGAGGAATCCGTACCAAGTGGTCCTTCTTCGTAGTCGAAAATCTCCAAGTCCGACGACCAACGGGAGAATCTGCCTTCGTCCTCTTCAGTAACTGCCGGAGTAGCAGAAACGCCAGCTTCGGCTGTGTCCGACTCGCGTGGTGGTGGCGGCGGAGATCCATCGATGGGCCTAATACAGCCAAATGGAACCGTTTGGTTTGACGGCTGTTTAGTTTTACTTTTTGGCCCAATCATCTTCTTGGTTTTTGAGCCCTGTCGCGTCTTGTTCGCTTGCTTCACTGTCTTCATATCGACAATCTGCGGGAGCTTGAGAAACTCGCCCTCAGTGTCGCTTGTGAAGGGAGCGCGATCACTAATAACTCCACTGTTTGTGGATAAAGCTGCATTCGTCGCAGGCATATTTTCTGCAACCACCCCTGCGGTGCAAGTGGCTGTTAGCCCGTCGTGCGATGACGACATAGGGGGAGCCGGGACGGTACCCCCCCCACGCCGGTCCCTGAGGGTCCGAATCCCCTGGGACGGTAGGTCTCCTTTTCCGTAATTAGACATTACCCATAATAATCAATGAACGATTTGTTTGGGGTTAACTCCCCTAGACCGGTTGGGTACCCGCCCTAACGACCCCGATCTAGCCGAAAACTCCTACCTAACGAGACACACCACGAGCCCCGCCTCGGAATACGTCCGAGCGGCCCCGTGGCGGTCAAAACCTCCCCGGGGTGACCAGGCCCACCTCGGAGACTTCCGAGCGGCCCGGAACACCCCCTACGTCATCCCTGGGGTGCCCAGCCAACAGGCCGGAACACCCTACGCCCCCGGAGACCGTGGGGTCACACCCCCGGTGTGCAACTCCGGTGCGTATACTCGTACCCGCCCCAGGAACGCACCACGTACGCCCCGGAAACGGGTAGAGGTAATCCCTAACCTCGGCTGCGGGAGCACCCGCGTGCAATGCCTCAGAAAGGGATCTTCTCCCCTTGAACGGGAGGCCCCTACCCAACCCCCAGGTGGCATGGCGGGAAACCACCCCTGCGACCCCAGCCGGCCGGGATTTGCATTCCGGGTTACCTTCCTTACCACCTTGGGGGAATAAAACCCACCCTCTCGGCGAAGTGGTCGCCGGGCTCAGGCACCTCGGGACCGCCAAGTCCCGTACCACAGATCTACACCGTCCTAATAAAGGGACGGCCTCTGTGGCCCCTGAGGTTGCCAGGAGGAAGTCAGAAGACCTCCCCTCACGACCCTGACAAGCCGGGCGTTTGTATTCCGGGTCGCCATCCCTTACCACCTTGGGGGGAATAATACCCACCCTCTCGGCGAAGTGGTCGCCGGGCTCAGGAACCCTCGGGAACGCCAAGTCCCGAACCACAGATCTACACCGTCCTAATAAAGGGACGGCCTCTGTGGCCCTGAGGGTGTACCT
Source organism: Cardiocondyla obscurior (assembly GCF_019399895.1). Classification (NCBI taxonomy): domain Eukaryota; kingdom Metazoa; phylum Arthropoda; class Insecta; order Hymenoptera; family Formicidae; genus Cardiocondyla; species Cardiocondyla obscurior. The sequence goes on from NC_091868.1 coordinate 42,410, forward strand.
CCCCGGCTCGAGTACGTGATGTACTCGGAGTGCAATGCCAGGAGGTACTGTGCGCTCTTAGTAGGATCGAACCTCCCCGCCGGGCCCTCCCCGGGACTAAGTCCCAGGTACTGCCCCAGCGGATCGTTGATTCGATCCCTTAAGCCCTCTCACCACGACAAGGTGGCGCACAACGAGAGGGAACCTAACCTAACCTAACCTAACCTAACCTAACCTAACCTAACCTAACCTAACCTAACCTAACCTAACCTAACCTAACCTGAGGGAAACCTAAACTAACCTTTTTTTTTTTTTTTTTTTTTTTTTTTTTTTTTTTTTTTTTTTTACGTGTGGAAATCCTTTTACGGATACCCCCGGCTTGGGAACTCCGGGGGTTATGTGGGACTCAGGTCTTATGCAAACGTGCTGCCTAATACCCACTAAAACCACACGGGTGGCCTCGCGCAGGCAATGATTTGCGGGCGGCACGGGAACTACGGATGTATTGCAAACTCCGCACCGCCCGCGCATCGCCGGGCCCCCACTTGACTGAGGGGGCCTCTGCCTGGCCAGGGACATCCCCTCTTTGGCGGAGGGGAGCCCCGGCACCCGGTCATGTTGACTGGACCGGGCCACTTCCTGATGTTAATAACTTCTCGGTGAGAGGGGACCACCACACTCTCACCGACGCCCAACTCCTGGGCGAGGGGGCGGCAGACGGTTCCCAGCCGTCTATGTTGCCACCCCCTCCTCTGCTCAAGGCCGCGGCCGGTTCAAGCTGAGAGGCGGAGAAACCCTCACCCTTTCGGGAGCTATTGGGTCCCCCGCCTCCCGGAGGCTATCACCGGCACGCGGCCCACCTACCTTGGCCCTAAGAAGGGCCGATTATAATTGGGGGGGGAATCCTGTGGGGGTAGAGTCCCCACGGTCCCCCCCTTAACTCTAACTTCGGCGCAATGTGTCTAACACCCCGGCGAATACGACAAGTTTGTCGCACCCCGGGGTCCCCACTGCAGAGAGGCCCGGCGCGACTTCTCCGCGCCGAACCCTTTCGTTCTCCTCCTTCTGCGAGATAACAGCCTCGCAGAAGGAGAAGAACGCTCCGCCTCTCCCTCCGTGATGGCTTTGATGACAGCCGGGAGGGAGAGGTCATCACCTATCGCCGCTCTAAGAGCGGCCCTTTCCTCCACAAACGCCGGGCACTCGGCCAGAGTGTGATCGGCCGAGTCCCGGCTATTGTCGCACTCCCAACATTTGGGAGTGCGACTCCTACCTATGCGGCACAAGTAGTCACCGAACGCACCATGTCCGGTGACCACCTGTGCCGCCCTAAAGGGCAGTCCCCCCCCTACCATAACGCCGTCCATCCACTGTTGGAAGTGTGGACGGACGGCGCCAATAACTCGAAAACCATGGGCGTCAGGAGTCATGGCCATGAGGCGACTGCCCCATTGGCTCATGACTTGGCGCCGGCAAAGCAGACGGAGCTTGGCCAACGCTGAGGCGGGGGGCTTGATCCCCCGCCTGGCCATTTCGGTCCTACGCCGGTAACGCTCGGCGTAGGACTTGGCCTCAATATCAAGTGGCGGGATGCCCGCCATAACGGCCGCCGCATCTGCGGCGGTAGTTCTATACAGGCGGGCAACCCGCACCGCCACTTTACGCTCCGCCTGCTTAACACTGGCCAGCGCCTTCTTGTTACGCGGCAAGTCGTCCGCCCAGATAGGAGCTCCATAGAGTACAATGGAGCGGACGACAGCCGCGTATAATCTCCTGACGCCCAGGAGGGGACCACCCAAATTGGGCATAAGGCGGCCTAGTGACATGGCCGCCTTGCCCATTCTGGGAACCACTTTGGCAAAGTGGTCCCCGAATACCCACTTCCCGTCCAGCGTGAGGCCCAAGTACTTAATGTTTGGCCCCACCTGGACGGGGACTCCACTTATCATGATTCGGGCTGGGGGAGGGCGCCCCCAAGAGGCATCGTAGAAGTACATGGCCTCTGTCTTGTGGGGCGCTACCTTCAACCCCAGCCCGGATATCACTGACACCACGATGTCCGTCCCTACCTGCGCCAGGGCGTGGGCCTCATTCCATCTACCCCGGGCTGTTATCAAGGTGTCATCTGCGTAGCAGATGACCTTACAGCCCGGGGGAAGTGCCGCCCTCAATACCTTGTCGAACGCGAGGTTCCACAGCAGGGGGCCTAACACTGACCCCTGCGGAACCCCGCGCTCGACCTCCATCACAACAGGGCGCCTGTCCCGGTTGACATAGGACAGGCGCCGCTTATCCAAGTATTGGCCCACTACCCGGCGCAGGTACGGGGAGACCTGAAAGTGCTCCAGGGCTTCCCCAATCTCCCTCCACGGGAGGGTGTTGAAGGCGTTCGCAATGTCCAACGATACCGCCAACAACACCCTCCTCCTTGGTGGATTCCGCGAGGGATCTAAGTGATGCTATAGCATCTATTGTCGATCTTCCTCGCGGAATCCAAACTGCGCTTCCTGCAGCGCTATTCCCCTGTGTTATCTCCCGGACAAGGCGGCCGGCGATAATTCGCTCGAAGAGCTTACCCGCCTCGTCCAGGAGACATATCGGCCGATATGAGGACGGCTCTCCAACAGGCTTCCCGTCCTTGGGAATAAGGACAAGGGAGGCCGTCCTCCACACAGGGGGAAGATACCTCCCGAAGGAGCCGCGTGTACACGCGACAGAGTCTTTGACCCAGTACCCCGGAGGAAAGGCTGAGGACTTCACCCGGGACTCCATCTGGTCCCGGGGCCTTGTTCCTCCGGACTCTCTTAATGGCCTGGGCCAACTCCTCCTCGACCACACTGTGGTCGGCGTCGCTCCACTCCGGACAGGGAACACCCATAGGCACGGGCCCTGCCGAATTCGTTCCCCGTTTCCTGGGGGAAGAGCGACGCTACTATCTCCTCGACCACAGCGGGGTCGAGGGACTCTGTCGCTGGAGGACCTCTGGGGCGCAATCGTCCAGTGACGATCTTGTACGGGCGCCCCCAGGGGTCCTCTTCCACTGACGCCATCAGTGCGTCCCACGCGGCTCCTTTGGCGGCTCTTATTGCCGCCTTAAGGGCCCGGCGCGCCTCACTGTAAGAGGCGTAGGCGGCCGCAACTGCCTCGGCGGGTTCGTTCCGGCGCCGTCTGGCGCGAAGGAACGCCCGCCGGGCTTGGACAGAGGAGTGGCGTAACGTCGCTATCTCCTCCGTCCACCAATACGCCCCATTATAGGGGTGACCTGTTGCCCGTGGCATGGCGGTGTCGCATGCATCTGACAGGGCGCTGCAGAGACTCTCCACGTCTTCCAGCGCGTTACTTCTGGGCAGGTCGGTGGGCCAGGTGACCCCCTCCAATGCTGCGGTGAGGAGGTCCCTGTTGAGATGACGTATTGCCCACCGCCTCCTACGACACGTCTCCCTGGAAGACGGGAGATCGGGAGGGCGCGACTGGGCTGCGGACAGACTCATGCCGATGTATACATGGTCTGATAATGTCTCGCAGCCCGTCAGCACCCTCCAATGCCCGACGAGTCCCTGGGCAGATGAACTTGCCCACGTCAAATCCACAATGGACTCGCCCCGCCACGCCACACAGGTACTCTCGGCCCCCTCGTTGACAATGAGGAGGCCGAGTGCGGCCGCCCACCTCTACCCCCTCGCCGGTCTCGCTGGGGGCAACCCCAGTCTGGGGACTTAGCGTTGAAATCCCCCAGGAGAACCGGCTGAGGATGCCGGGCCCTACAAAGTCCCGATCTCTCGAGTCTCGCCTCGTAAGTGGCGAGATCGAGGGACGGGGACAGATATACCCCGATTATCACGGGTCTAACCCATTGAACGGCCACCCACCCATTCCCGGATGACAGTGGGGAACATGGGTGAGTGTGCGACGTCCACGTGATCGCTACGGAGCCTAGAGTGTCCCCAGCCCAACCTGGATGTTGGGGGGGGATGAAGTATGGCTCCGCAGCGATCCCAATACCAAACTTACGCTCCGCCAGGCTATGGATGAAAAGGTCTTGTGCCTGGCGGGCGTGATTCAAGTTCGTCTGGAGGATGGCCGTACTAGCCATTGGAAGAACCAGGTACGGTCTCCTCCAGACACTCCGCCCCTTATCCGCCCTCGGTACGCGCTTAGCGCGTTGCTCTTTGGGTCACTCCGCGATCTCCATCGCTTCGGGGCCACTCCTATCTGCCTCTTGAGAGGCAACAGTGGCGGGCGCGGTCTTTGCTCCAGATTTAGACCGCGCCCGCTTCTCCTTACTACTTCTTATGGCTCCACTGCCCCGCACTTGTCTAACCTGTGCGGGGCAGGAGTTTCCGCCCATTTTGTGAGAAGACGGTCGACCCGCCTTCTCACACACCACACATTTAGGTGGCTCCTCACAAGTGGCCACCTGGTGCCCCTCCGCTCCGCATCTGAAACAGCATTTGCTGCGGTCAATGGCGGAGGGGCATCTCTCTCACATGCCCCCTGCAAACATTTATAACATTGCAGGGGCGCTCTGTTAAGATTTCCACCTTGGTGGAGATCCACCCTACTTTGAGGCGTTTCTTCGACGCCAATAAGTTGGCCGCTGCAAGGGGGCAACGCACTACTGTTGTGTACAATCCACTATACGACCCCCGCAGCGGCCCAACTTTAATCTCCTTCCTGTCAATGGCTGCGGCCTTCACCACAGCGTCCGCGACCTCCTCCGTAGTAGCGGAGTCGTCGAGGTCGCGGATTCTTATGTCCGCCATCTTGGAGGGGCGCTGGACTCTGACACCTTCTTGTCCCTCCAGCGCTTTCCTCATTGCCTCGGCCAAGGCATCCGCCTTGGCCGAATTACCTTCTCCTCCTACCTCGTACACTATCGACCCCGTCAAACCACGACGGGATCGGAGTTCCGAGATCCCCAGACTCTCCAAGTCTATCTTAGACTTGGCGAGCTTGAGGACCTCCGTGTATCTGCCCGCAGGGCAGGTGACAGTAATGGCCGCGGTGTTCGGCGGCTTCCTCTTCTTCCCCTTCCTCTTCTTCGCCGTTGGAGGCGGTTGCGCCGGTTGGCGGTCTCTCCTGCGTCCTGAAGGTCCCTCTTAGGGGGCTTTTGGCGTACCTCCGCTCTTCTTGGGTGGAGGTCGCGACGTGGGATTGGCCAAAGACCTGGCCTCTTCTCCTCTCTTGCGTCCAACCACTTTGGCCCACGCTTCGGCTGGGGCGGAAGTGGCTCTAGACGCAGAGCTTTGGGAGGCTGTCCTCCTCGATTTCCTGGGCGGTAATGGCGTTGAGGGGGGAGGCATTAGAGACACGTCCGTGTCGGTCTCCCCTTTGTTCGCCTTACTTTGTTTCCCGCCTGGGCTTCCTCTTTTTGAAGTTTGAACTTCAGCCCTTTTTCCGCCCTTCTTTGATGGGGATCCCTACTTTTACCTTTGGCTTGAGGAGGAGGGGGCAGAGTCCCCAAACTTTCTCCTCAGCCATCTCTCAAAGAGAGAGTCGAGACGGCTCATCATCGCCTCCTCGGCTCCCTCACTTCTCGGCGGTGAGTCGGGAATAATTCTCGACTTCCCTTGAATTTGCGGCCTCACCGCCGGGGGCCATTCCGATCGCGGGGGAGAATTTCTTTTCCCCGCGATGTCTTCCTTTGTGACCCTGCAGTGGCATTGTCCACTGCCTCTACTATTAGGGGACTTCCCTCTTCCTGATACAACCGGGGAAATAGGAGGGGATGTTCTGGAGGTTGGCAACCCGATGCCCCCTCTTAACGCTTTTACCTCCTCGCGCAGGTTTTTAATCTCCCTGCGCGCTTGTTCGAGCTCCTTGGATAATATAAGGAGCTCGGATCCTTGTCCCTCTCCGGCTGTTGTTATATTCCGCGTGGAGAGGATGGTCACTCCAGCGCGGACGCGACAGGCCGATGTCTTGAGGGCCTTCGCCAGCGTTCCCTTGAGTCCTTTGGAGACGCTGGAGACCCTCAAGACTTGTTCCACGTCTTGGAACGCTTGGGACAAAATGTCCCCGGTTGGAGCATTTTTGAGCTCTTCTAAATAATGCTCCACCGTTTCCTCCGCCGTCTCTCTAATTTTGGGCGGCAAGGGCGTGCAGGGGTCGAGGATATTCCTTTTCTCCTCGAGATCCGCCAGTCTCCGATCCGCCTCCACTACTCTTAGCTTGGCAGCCGCCAAGCCAACATAATCCCCGGTTGTAGGGGACGCCCTCTTTTCGCGATCCGGATTTAGACGATCCGGACATGTCTAACGAGACGTCTGAGTCTCTGCACCAGACACAAACACGTCGTCCGTGTAAATATCGGCCGTTGTGTTTGACGCGACCGACGGCGACGGTGACACCCTCCTAGATTGGTGCCGTCCCATTAAAGGTGAGGGGGAAGGTGATGGCCCCCCCGACCTTGCCCTCATTTGCTTGAAGGACGCGGGGCCTGGTCTATCGGGCCCCTTCGCAGTCGCTGCTTCCTACCGCCCTGCGGGGCAAACGGTAGGTGGCCCATCGTTGGATGACGACGGGAGGGGGCTGGGACAGCACCCTCCTCGCCGGTCTCTGGGGATCCGACCCCTGAGACGGTAAATTCGTCGTCTTTACTGTGCTCTGCCATAATTAAATCATTGAAATTTGGTTTGTCTCGGGTTTTCCTTCCCTTAGGCCGGTGCCAACCCTGACGAGCCCGGCCTGCCCGATACCAACACCGACCGTCGGGCCCCGCCTCGAAATATGTTCGAGCGGCCCCGAACGGTCCACCAACTCCAAACCACACGGCGCGTGAGCCCCGCCTCGGAGTACGTCCGAGCGGCCTCACGCCCGTACACACCGCTCAAAAATGAGCGGGACAGGGGAAGGAAGGGAAAGGAAAGGAAAAGGAAAACACCCCCAACCCCCTAACCCCCAACCCCCACACCACCCGCCGGAAGGGAACAAACCCTAACGGCCCCGGCAGGCCGGGCGTTTGAATTCCGGGTCGCCATCCCTTACCACCTTGGGGGGAATAAAACCCACCCTCTCGGCAAAGTGGTTGCCGGGCTCGGGTACCTCGGGACCGCCAAGTCCCGTACCACAGACCTACACCGACCTAATAAAGGGTCGGCATCTGTGGCCCCTGAGGGAAACCTAACCTAACCTTTTTTTTTTTTTTTTTTTTTTTTAACGTCAGGAAATCCACTTTACGGATACCTCCTCCGGGGAAAGAGGAGGTTATGGGGGTCGGGACTTACGGTACTTCGCCTGCCCACTACCCACTAAAACCTGACGATGTGCCAAAACTTGGCGCGCTAAAGTTGGATAAACGTAGGATATGCCGAGACTTTACTTCTACGTTTTCCAGCGCTGACTCTAGACTGAGTCCCCCTTGTGCCTTTCAGGCATAAGACCATTTTGGTGAGGTCTTTTATACATGTACTATTTGATGAGTACAATTTACATATATATAATGCTATGCTACTCGATCCGCACAGCGAGATAGGCTCCCCAGCCTTATATACTTGCTGCTTGTAATTCTTAAAGTGGAGAAGTGGGCTTCATGCAAAGTAAAATGGGTACTTTACAGAACACTCACTCTCCACTTTTAATGTTAACTTGGTGCGGTGTGTCGCACATTAAGTACCGGCGGGGCAGCATTGTCTGTCCGCCGTGTGTCGTGTATAGTCGCCTTATTGCGACTCGAAGTCCTTGTAGGTAAGGTCTGCGTCCTGCTTGATGACGATGAGGGCATTGCTCTTGAGTGTGCCCTATCTCTTCCTCGACGAGCGCGATCCTGAGTGCGCCTTGTACTTCTGGATGTATGTCCATTTCCGTCTCTAGATGTTGACTGTCCGGAGTTTACAGAGGGTTGTCCTTGTCGAACTCTTTCGTCATCTTCTTTCTTCCTCATGACTCTTTCGCTGAAGAGAAGGAAGGCCTTCCAATACTCAACGTCTTCTATGATTTTCGATGTTACTGAAGATAGTCTTAAGTCCGGTCCAATCAAATGAACCAGAGTTTCGCGTTCTTCTTTCCACGCAGCACAAATTTCAAGTGTGTGTTGTGCTGTATCTCTGGCACCACCATCGCAATGATAGCAGTGCGTAGTGCTTCCTTTCTTGATGCGATACAGATATTCCGAGAAACATCCGTGTCCTGAAATCAACTGTGTGGCATGAAAAGACAATGCCATTTCTCTGTGACGACTAAGCCAATCTCCAAGTATTGGAGCAATGGCGTCTATTGTTCTACGACCTGCAATATTGGGAGTACTAAGAAGTTTAGTTTCCCAAAGCGCGATAGTGTCTTCTCTATTCTTAAGTCTGATGCGATTTCGAAGACTTGGAGTGGGCTGATATCCCATCTCCCGAATTTTTTGTGTTGCCTCGAAGGTTTTCTTGTACTCCAAGGCTAACAGATCCAGAGGGATCAATCCTGCAATCACCGCCGCTGCCACTCGAGATGTCGTAGAGTATGCACGAGCCACTCTTATGGCCACAAGATGAAATGCCGCCTCTAATTCCTTTTGGCTCTTCTTGCTTGAGGCTAAGTCTTTGCCCAGACGGGGCCGCGTACAAAGCTATGGCCCTGATCGTATTTGCGTATAACAATCGAGCACTCTGTCCCGGGCCGCCTAGATTAGGCATTATGCCTCTTAAGTCAAAGGCGCGTTTTTTAACCTTAGACGATATTTCGCTAAAGTGTGTCCTGAAGGACCATTGTCCATCGAGTGTAAGTCCCAGGTAGCGTAGATGAGGCTGTGCTGTTATTTGGGTTTGATCCACTGCGATTGTAGTATCTTCCGGTGGTGAAACAGAGTCCTTGCCGTAGAAAAACAAGGCTTCCGACTTGTTGACTGCCACGCCTAATCCTGCCTCGCGGATTGCTCTAATTATAGCTGCGATAGCCGTCTCACCTCTCGAGAGGGCTTGTCTCCAATCACGTCCTGCTGCTATTACCAGTGTATCATCGGCATAGCACGTAACTTGACATTTAGGAGGAAGGGGGGTGTTAAGGACTGAATCATATCCGAGATTCCAAAGTAGTGGCCCCAGCACCGACCCCTGAGGTACTCCTCGACATTGTTGCTTCTCTTGTACATTTCCTGTCTTATCTGTATATACAATATATCTATCGCTTAAGTAGTCCTCTATGACTTTGACTAAATAATCAGGCACACGATGATGACGTAACGCTGTCTTGATTCTGCTCCATGGGAGTGAGTTGAACGCGTTTGAGATGTCCAAAGACAACGCCAATACAACTCCTCCTTCCGATGTTTCCTGCTCGACGATTTCTCTTACACGAAGTACAGCGTGCACAGTTGAAAGGCCCTCTCTGAAGCCAAATTGGGCCTTGCTTATGTTTGGCCCCGATTCAGCTAAGTGTTGGACGAGGCGGTTAACGATAACTCTTTCATAGAGTTTACCGGCCTCGTCCAACAAACATATAGGACGGAATGAAGACGGCAAGGACGGGTCTTTGTCCTTTTTTGGTAGTAATATTAGCTTCGCCTTTTTCCATCTATGAGGGAACACTCCTTTCTTTAGGCAATGATTGAAGAGATGCCTCATATTCTCACCAAAGTACTCAAGAGCCACTGCCCAGGCCTTTTTGTGAATACCATCAGGACCCGGGGCTGTGTTTCCTCGTAGTCCTCTTTTAGCCGCGTGATAGAACTCCGTTTCTGTGAGTTCAAGTTCTTCCGACCATTCATCGTCTAATGGGAAAGAGTTGTAAGTCTCCCTCTCATTTATTGCACTAGGAAAAAGTGTGCCAACTATTTCCTGTACAAATTCCGGTTCGAGTATCTCCGTAGTGGGAGGAGATGCAGGTCTTAGTTTATTAAGAACTATACGATACGCTTTTCCCCACGGATCTTGATCTAACTCATTTATAAGTTCCTCCCATGCTTGATTTTTTGCTTTCCGTATTGCTATTTTAAGAGATTTCCTTGCCTCTCTGTACTTTTCTGTAGCAATAAGTCTGCGTTCTTGATTATCTTTGCTTCGTGTAATCATTCGAGCACATTTAACCGCTTCCCTTCTAAGATCTGCAAGGGTTTCACTCCACCAATACGTTGTACGCCTCGGTGATATCTTGACTTTCGGCATGGCCGTATTGCATGCTTCTATCATGGAGTCTATTATCCATTCTGCTTCCTCCAGTGGATCTGCGTTGGGAGCAGATGGGTCACTGTCTCGAGACCAGAGCGAAACTATCAAAGACGTCACAAAGGCGTCTCTATCTAGTTTTTTAATCGCCCATCTATTTTGGCAAACTTTACTTCCTTGGATACGATTTCCTGGAGTACCACTGACCTTCATACTTATATAACGATGATCAGAGAGATGTTCGGTTTCTGTGTCAACCCTCCAGTCTGTTATCATTTTAATTGCAGCTGGTGAGGCCCATGTGAGGTCAATTACTGACTCACCTTGAGGGCGAATACACGTTGATGTTGTGCCCCGGTTGACGAGTGCCAAGTCAAGGGAAGCTGCCCATTCTTCTAGCATAGATCCTCTTGCTCCTGTTTTCCGTGAGCCCCAAGTTTCCGACCACGAGTTGAAGTCTCCACAAATTATTATAGGGAGCGGATGATGTCTTCTAACGCTGTCTTCTATGCTGTTAAGCCATTCTTCAAATTCTGCTAGAGTGCCAGATGGAGGAAGATATACTCCAATGATCACTAGTGGTCCCCATTTTACCACTGTATAATGATCATTATTTTCTAACCTGGAACAGATGGGGGCACCTGGCCACCACCTCCATGTAATCGCAACTGATTTCAGAGTATCTGTGGTCCAATTCGGATGATTAGGAGGTATCCTGTAAGGCTCGGACACTATTCCTAACACGCAGTTGCATTCCACCATTTTCTGTATAAACAGATCTTGAGCTTCTCTTCCATGTCCGATATTAGCTTGTAATATCGTATAGGCCATTAATATGTTTCTGATTCCTCCCCCTCCAGGAGGTCAACTTCCATATTGCTGGATTCTTTCGCTGCTCCGCTTGTGCTGGGATGAGGACACGAACACGCAGTTTGATCGCCGATAGAAGGAGAAGCATCAGCTTCTTTCTGTGTTCTACCCTTCCTATTTCGAGTAGTACATTGCTGACTACCCAAGACGTGATTTGCCTTTCTGCCGATATCACTGCAGATCGGGCAATTTGGCTGATTGGTGCATGTCTTAGCGACGTGGCCCAATTCTCCGCAACGGTAACACCTACCCGATCTATCTATCTTTTCCGGGCATTTATTCATTGCGTGTCCTTTCTCTAGACATTTATGACATCTTAAAGGACGAGCCTCTAGCAATGATATCTTAACCTTTGACCATCCTACTTCTAGAACGCCTTCTTCTGATGCCTTCTTAGCTGCTGCAAGTGGTAGTTGGAGCCATAGGCTGCCATGATTTCCGGCGATGCGTTTAATTTCTCCTGTTTTTATGTTACAGGTTTGACATCCGCCTTTTTCCGCTACCGCTTCCACTACTTCTTGTACAGAGATCGATGGTTCTAAACCACGAACTCTGATTTCTGCCGTTTTACACGGCCTGTCTACTTTAACGTCTTTACGATTTTTTAGGACGTTTTTCATGCATGCAGCCAAAGCATCGGCTTTTGGCTCACTATCCGGTCCAGAGATATTTAACAGCAAGGCACCAGTAATCGTGTTACGAGTGGTGACCTTGTTGTTTATTCCTACTTCAGAAAGTTTTATTTCCTTTCTTATATCCTTCATTATGTCCGGAATCTGATCTTGGGGACCATATAACACGATAGCCGCTGTTCGTGGAACTCTTCTTCTTTTATTTTTCTTTTTCTTGGCCCCACTGCGAACTTGAGGAGTCGCTTGGGTTTTACTTCCAGAGTTCTTTGGATCTTGCGTCTTCTTCGCCTGCTTAGCTTCTTTTCTTCCAACTACACGTGACCACGATGTTTCTTCCAAGGAATCCTTCCCTTTTGATGTTGTTGTAGAAGAAAGTGTTTTGGCAGAGACAGGCTGAGCTTTCCTATCAAGCTGTTTTGTATCTTTCCCACCGTTATCGGGGGGAACTTTGGCAGTGGACTTTTGTGTTATCCGGCCCTTGTCCTGGTTTTTATTATTTTTAAGATTTCCAGGAACATTTCCTTTAGATATACTTTTAGCAGCCGTTGTCTTACTATTAGTAGATCGGACTTCGCGAGAAGTAGAAGGAACAGAGTCTGACTGTTTGACGGAAGTTAGAAGACTTCTCATTTCTTCCTTCATTATGTACATAAAAGCTGTCAGCTTCTTGTCGATAATTTTTTCTACGTCTTCTCTTTGAAGAGCAGAAGTCGCACCAGTATTTTTAGAGACGGGGGGCACCCTGATTTCCTTATAGTCGTCTTCGCTGAGAATTTTACGACGGCCACCAACAGCTGGCCTGATGGCTTTGGGCCACTGTTCTCTTGGAGGAAGCGGTAAGACCGATGATTCGTTTACAAGCTCCTCAACTTCCATCTGGTTTGCCTCTTGATTTTCTTCCGTTCCACCAGCACAGGGTAGAGGAGGAGGCATTAAGTTAACGTCCCGTTGTGACTTTAAGGTAACTAGTTCTTTCTTTAGATCCTGTACCTCTTCTCGCAGTCTGCGAATTTCTTCCGCATCTTCATTTACTCTTGGAGAGGATTTGTGTGTATTGCATCCACTCCAATTGCGATTTTAAGCGCCGACTCACGCAGTATTTTAACGAAACCTCCTTTGAGGTTGGTAGACTTTGTGGCAACACCATCTATCCGCTGAGCAGCTTCTAGAATGCTGGAGACGATATCCCTCTCTGGAAGATTTTGTGTTTCTTCCTCTATTCTATTTGCAAGAACTGATTTTCTCTTGCCTTTAAATTCTGCAGGGTCATACGCATTTTCCAGTATCTCCTGGTGCGTCTTAATTTCTTCCTTGAGGAAATTCAAGTTTTTGTTGCAGCTTCCTTGCTGAGATTCCTACTCCTTCACCTGTAGTGACTGGGCGTCCCCTTTTCTTCATAGGGACAGCTTTCGACCGCATGACGTCGAATAAGTTTTCATCATCGGATGAAATCTCTATTCTCGGACTTTTGTTGGCTACCTTTCCTTTCTTCTTAGGTGTAGCGCAACTTCTCTTCGAGCGCTTGGATGCTCCAGATGCTGCCGTCCTTACAGATGCGTCGGTGAGGTCCGAATCTCCTGCTATTGATGCGGTGTCCGCGTCCGATGAGTTGCCTCTGGATACCGAGACGAGCTCTTCTTCTGTGAAGCTCCTTTTCCTGGGAGGAGGAGACTTCGCGTTGGCCTTGATAGGGAGATATTTCCCTTTTTCTTTCACGGATTTAGGTCCACATACATATTTTCCGGGAGGCACGGTCTCCACAGAAATAATCCGTGACTTCTTCTTTTCTGTTTCTTCCGAAACGGCTGCGTCCTCACACGTATGAGTCCCCTCTTGAACTTCAATGATGGTGAGGTCGTGGTCTTCTTCTTCCTTCGTCGCAGATGCATTATCCACCAGAGCCCCTGCGGAGCAAGCACTGGATCGCCCGTCGTGTGATGACGACGAAGAGAGAGCCGGGACGGCACTCTCCCAACGCCGGTCTCTGGGGGTCCGAATCCCCTGAGACGGTAAAGCTGCATTATTATGGGCCGACATTGTCATTCCGTATCATGTTGGTTTTTGTAGGGTTTCCGTCCCATAGGCCGATTGGGTGCCCACCCTGCCGACTCCGACCTAGCCGCCTCCATACTCCTGACTCCTTCCAACGACACACCACAGGCCCCGCCTCGGAGTATGCCCGAGCGGCCCCGCGGCAGTCAAAACCTCCCCGGGGTGACCAGGCCCACCTCGGAGACTTCCGAGCGGCCCGAAACACCCCCTACGTCTTCCCTGGGGTGCCCAGCCCGCAGGCCGGAACACCCTACGCCCCCGGAGACCGTGGGGTCACACCCCCGGTGTGCAACTCCGGTGCGTATACTCGTACCCGCCCCAGGAACGCACCACGTACGCCCCGGAAACGGGTAGAGGTAATCCCTAACCTCGGCTGCGGGAGCACCCGCGTGCAATGCCTCAGAAAGGGATCTTCCCTTGAGCGGGAGGCCCCTACCCAACCCCCGGGTGGCATGGCGGGGAAACCATTCCCTGCGGCCCCAGCCGGCCGGGATTTGCATTCCGGGTTACCTTCCTTACCACCTTGGGGGAATAAAACCCACCCTCTCGGCGAAGTGGTCGCCGGGCTCAGGCACCTCGGGACCGCCAAGTCCCGTACCACAGATCTACACCGTCCTAATAAAGGGACGGCCTCTGTGGCCCCTGAGGTTGACCTAACCTAACCTTTTTTTTTTTTTTTTTTTTTTTTTTTTTTAACGTGTGGAAATCCCTTTACGGATACCCCCGGTTTGGGAACCTCGGGGTTATGTGGGACTCAGGTCTTATGCAGCGTGCTGCCTACTACCCACTAAAACCACGGGGCGGCCTGAAGCGCAGGCAATGATAAGCGGGAGGCACGGGAACTATGATCACAGTGCAAACTCCGCACCTCCCGCCCATCGCCAAAGACCCCCAGGTGTTAGGGGGTCACTGCCTGGCCGGGGGCCCTTCCTTAAAGACTAAGGAAGTCCCCCGGCGCCCGGCCATTGAACTTGGCCGGGCCACCATCCTGTAACTTGACGAGAAGGGGCCACCGCCTTCTCGCCAACGCCCACAAGTGGGCGAGGGGGTTGCAGGTGGTTCCCAACCACCTGTGATGCCGCCCCCTCCACTCCAGAGTACATGACCGGCGCCCTAAGGGGGCGAGAAACCCTCACCCTTACGGGAGCTATTGGGTCCCCGCCCCCCCAAGACACCGGCGCTATACGACGCCCTTAGCCCTGAAAAGGGCTAATTGTTGATTGGCCCCTAAAGGGGCCGATTCAGTTCGGCCCTGAAAAGGACCATTCCGCCTCAACTTTACACTCGGCGCAGGTGCGCCGCTGTCCTCGACGGGTGCCTTCAGGCACCTGGGGAGTCCCACTCCCCCAGTTGTGGCCGGCGGGGCAATTTCCCCGCCGGACCCTCTCATTGGTCTCCTTCTGCGAGATGACTTTCTCGCAGAAGGAGACAAAGGCCTGCCTTGGCCTCTCTCCCCCCACAACGGCTTTGACTACCGCCGGGAGGGAGAGATTTGAACCTACGGCCGCGACTAATTCGCGCCGCTCATCTATAAAGGCCGGGCACTCGGCGAGAGTGTGGTCCGCCGAGTCCCGGTCATTACCGCACTCCCAACAGACGGGAGTGCGCTCCTTACCGATGCGGCACAGGTAGTCACCAAAAACACCATGTCCGGCGACCACCTGTGCCGCCCTATATGGCAACCGCCCTTATCTATTACGCCGCCCACCCAATCCTTGAAGCATGGGCGGACGGCGTCGATCACCCTTTTCCTGGGTGTCAGGGGCGCAGAAGTAATCTGACGCCCCCATAACTCCAACACTTGGCGCCTCGTGTCACGGCAATTCTCCGACTGCGCGGCGGTCAACTTCGACCTTGCCACTGCATAATGGCAGTCCTGCGCCGATATCTTTCGGCGCAGGACTGCCTCAACTCTATTGGCGGGATGCCCGCCATAATGGCCGCCGCATTAGCGGCTGTCGTACGGTACAGGCGGGCAACCTGCACTGTAAGCCTCCTTCAGCCTGATGAACGGCTGAGAGGGCTTCCTATTAAGCGGCAGGTCGTCCGCCCAAATAGCTGCCCCGTAGAGGGCGATAGAGCGGACGGCCGCCGCGTAAAGCTTCCGCACACCTAACAGGGGGCCCCCCAGGTTGGGCATAAGCCTGCCCAAAGTAGCCGCAGCTCGGCTCATCTTGGGAGCTACCCTGGCGAAATGTTCGCCGAATCTCCATCTTCCGTCCAGAGTGAGACCGAGATATCTAATACTCGGACCCACCTGGACGGAAGTACCACTGACCACAACTGTGGTTGAAGGGGGGCGGCCAATAGAGGCCCCATAAAAATAAGTGGCCTCAGTTTTCTGGGCCGCCACCTTGAGGCCCAGTCCTTCGATTGTCGCCACCACGGTATGTATGGCGATACCGGCCAGAGAGCGTGCTTCGCTCCAATCAATTCCCCGGGCCAGCACAAGCGTGTCGTCTGCATAACACGCAACGCTGCAGCCCGGGGGAAGTGACACCTCCAGAACTCTATTATACGCGAGGTTCCACAGTAAGGGGCCCAAGACCGACCCCTGTGGAACCCCGCGTTCAACACATCTTGAAACACACCGACCGTTACGGTCAGTGTAACTCAACCACCTATCAGACAGGTACGAACCAACCACGCGACAAAGGTAGGGAGGAAGGGAAAAGGAAAGAAGGGCCTCCTCTATCTTCTGCCAGGGGAGGGTGTTGAAAGCATTGGCTATGTCCAATGATACGGCTAACAACACCCCCCCCTCACTAACTGTGGCGTCCGCGAGAGAGCGGACAGATGCTATAGCGTCCAAAGTCGAACGCCCCTCGCGGAACCCAAACTGAGCCTGATTAAGCTCCTTCCTCCCGTCGCATCTCCTGGACGAGGCGGCCGGCGATGATTCTCTCAAAGAGTTTGCCGACCTCGTCCAGGAGGCAAATAGGCCTATAAGAAGAAGGCAGGCCGGCTGGCTTACCTTCTTTTGGAAGCAAGACCAGACTGGCCTGCTTCCATACTAAAGGGAATACCCCTTCCCTTAAAAGTCGAGTATATATCCGACATACCCGGGGAGCCAACAAATCCAAGGACAAGGAGAGGACAACCCCGGGTACGTTGTCTGGCCCGGGTGCCTTACGAGGTCTGATCTTCTTGGCCGCATTGGCCAGTTCTTCAGCACCGACTTGGTGTATGGCATCATCCCAGCCCATCGCTGGAGTGCCTATTGGAGTGGACACCAAGTGTGTCCTTCTACTACCGTCCGGAGGGAAAAGGACGTCTACCACCTGACCAACAAGGATAGGGTCGAGGGACTCTACTGTTGGAGGAGCCCTGGGGCGTAGACGGCCGGTTACAATCCTGTAAGGTCGGCCCCAGGGGTCCCCTTCGACTGTATCTAGCAGCTCCTGCCATGCACTCTCCTTTGCACGGCGTATAGCAGCCCTGAGGAGTCGGCGAGCATTGCCGAACTCCTCGTATGCCGCAGAAACATCTTCTGGGGTAGCACCCCTCCTACGCCGGGCTCGTTGGAACGCCCGTCTAGCCTGGACGGAGGAACGCCGCAATGTGGCTATGTCCTCCGTCCACCAATATGCCCCTGATGATGGGCGGGGAGTGGCCCGTGGCATGGATGTGTTACACGCACTTTCAAGTGCGCCACGGAGCCACTCCACATCTTCCAGCGCGTTTGCCGCTGGGATATCACTGGCCCAGGTTTGGGCCTCCAGGGCCGCGGAGAGCATGTCCTTGTTGAGGTGGCCAAGGGCCCACCTTGTCTTCCGCGGCCTGCCCCCAGATGACAGGGGGCAAGTTGCGGGACGAGGCTGCGGACATGATCATTGAGATGTACAAATGATCACTCAATGTCTCGCAGCCCGTCAACACCTGCCAATCACAAACACGCGTGCGTGCAGAGGGGGAAACCCACGTTAAATCGATCGTGGATTCGCCCCTCCACGCAACGCAAGTGCTCTCGGCTCCTTGGTTGACGATAAGGAGACCGAGAGACGCAGCCCAATCCGCCAACAAAGTCCCACGGCGGTCCCATTGAGGGCAGCCCCAATCTGGGGACTTCGCGTTGAAATCCCCGGCTAATAAGATGGGATGGGGAGAGTAGGCCTGAATACAAGTCCCCAGCCCATTTAATCTGTCTTCAACCTCCGCGAGGCTAAGGGCTGGGGATAGATAAACGCCAATAATGAAGGCGTCCTCCCATTTTACACATACCCACCCGTTGCCCGATGTAACAGGGGCACACGGGCGGGTATGGACCGTCCACGTGATGGCCGCGGAGCCGGAAAGGTCCCCAGCCCAGCAGGGATGCTGGGGGGGGATGAAGTATGGCTCCGCGGCAATACCAATTCCGCAACCACGCTCGGCAAGAGTGTGCACGAAAAGATCCTGTGCCTGCCGGGCGTGGTTGAGATTCGCCTGCAATATTACGGCGAATGTTGGGCCGTATCAGCCTCCTCCTGGCTGTTTCCGCACGCGGCCTGTTTGGCCGTATCCAAACAAGTGCGAGGCTTCCTCTGTGGAAGTCCCTCGCCCTCTACTTCCATCTGCTCCTCTTCTATCACTACTGGAGTCGGTACTGGAGTAGGAAGGGAGGAAGATGGTGGTGGTGGGGCCTTTGCCTCGCCCCTTCTCTTCATTTTGGGCCTCGCTTTACATGCGGGCCCGCCAGTCTTATGGCCCGAGCTACGGCCCGCTTTTTGGCATACCGGGCAGCTCGGGACCACGGCCGTACAATTGGCCACTAGGTGGTCCGAGGCCCCGCATCGGAAACAGCAATTGGACCTGTCTTCCGATACGGGGCATCTATTTCTTACATGGCCACCCTGCAGGCATTTGAAACACTGCAGCTCCCTAAGCATTTCTACACGGACCAGGGTCCACCCGACCCTTATCTTTTCTCCGCCACCACTTTATTGGCGACGGTGGCTGGACAACGGACCACCGTTGTACTAAGTCCATCGTTGGAGTGGCGGAAAGTGCCAACTCTTATGTCGTTGGGGTCACAGGCGGTCAATTTGACAATGGCCGCCGTGACCTCACTCTCGCAGGCAGAGTCATCTAGCCCTCTTACCCGGAACTCGCCCATTTTGATGGGGCGTGAGATCTTTACGCCCTCTTGGCTTCCAACGGCCGCTTTTAATGCGGTCATAAAAACATCGGCTTTAGCCGCACTGTCCTCTCCCGATATCTCGTATATAATTGCGCCGGTTAGCGCACGGCGCGATTTAAGACCGGGGATTCCGAGGTCGTCAAGACTGACCTTGGTCTTGATATATTTTAAGACCTCCGCGTAATTGTCCTTTGCGCAGGACACGATAACCGCAGCGTTTTTTGGAATTTTCCGCTTTTGCGGAACAACGCTTTTTTGGGCCCTCATATTCCCAGGTGATCCTTTGGGATTACCCCCCCTTTGGGATGGAACAGGGGCGGGTTTGGCCGACTTTGTCTTACGACCAACAACCTTCGACCACGTAAGTGTGGACGAATTGTTCGCTTCCGCTGTATTGGCGGATTTAACCGGTGGAGGACGTCGAGATTCGTCCTCTGTCCCACTTGCTCTCTTCCTAGAAGAGGATCTGTTCCCCGCACTGGTGGATGGACGGGGTTTGGCTGTTCTTCCTGAGTTCTTCGAAGGGACATTTTGCTGTCTCCTTGAAGACGATGGGGCTGGTTTAAGTGCCTTCTTAGTACCGCCGTCGGGAGGTTTCGACTTCCCGGCGGAAAGGGGAACGGAGGTCACCTCTTGATTGGCCCTTGATGTCATGGGACCAGGTGGCACACTCCCAAATCTCCTCTCGAACCACTTGTTGAAGAGGCCATCGAGCCTCTGTATAAGGGCCTCCTCGGCCTCATCCATCGACGGAGATCTTCTTCTTGATGGTCCAGATCTTGATTCCGCTGGTCTCGTCCTTCCTTTGGAGACGGTTGTCTCCTGGTGTTCCGCTGGTGGTGGGGATCTCCTGTTTGGCCTGCCAGATGGTGGTGGCATGGCACAGGAGTCCCTGACTGGTAGTTCCGCCGCTCTACTTCGTAGATTTCGGATTTCTTCATGGAGATTCCGAATTTCCTTCCTTGCGTCGTCCAACTCCTTAGATAAGGTCAGGAACCTAGATTCCGCATCCGTTTCCGCTCCTCTGGATGATCTCGAGGCCATGAGAGTTGTGCTGGCTCGAGTGACACACGCGGCTTCCTTTAGGGCTTTTATCATCGTGCCCTTTAACCCCTTCGAGACGCTGGCGACCTTTAACACCTTCTCCTGGCTCTCGAATACACGGGCCGCCAGGTCCTCTAATGGCGCGTCTCTAAGTTCCGCCATAAATCCTTCGACCATACTGTCCGAGGTCTCTCGTAGTTTGGCGGTCATCTTATATGAAGAGTCAAGGATGTTGCTGACCTCTTCCTTATGAGCGACCTCTTGCTCGACTTCCAAGAGGCGCAATTTCGCCTGCGCCAATCCTACGTATTCGCCAGTCGTAGGAGGACGACCTCTTTTCCGCGACCTTGACCCCACTGAAGAGGTGGCGGAGATATCCATGGACGAATCTTCGTCCACTCCAGACAGAAAAGCGGCGTCAGATAGGACGTCCGCTGATGTTGAAGCAATCGAGGGAGTTGGCGAGTTTGCTCTTGAATTCGCCCTTGAGCTTGCCCTCGATGTACGTCGTCCTGGAACGGGTGATTGATAGGGAGAGAGTTTCTCGATCCCTTCACGTTTCGAGCTGGCCGGACCAGGCTTGTCCGGTCGCATGGCCTTCTTAATACTGCTCGCAGGCGTATTTTCTGCTGCCACCCCTGCGGTGCAGGCGGCAGGTGGCCCATCGTTTGATGACAACGGAAGGGGAACTGGGACAGTATTCCCCTCGCGCCGGCCCCTGGGGATCCGATCCCCCTGAGGCGGTACACCCGTATTTGTTATATTAGACTGGCTCATCATAATAAACATTTTAAGTGTTGATTTGTCTAGGGTTTACTCCCCTAGGCCGGTGGGGTACCAACCCTAACGACCCCGGCCTGGCCGACACCTCGACCTCACGGCGCGTGAGCCCCGCCTCGGAATACGTCCGAGCGGCCCCACGCCCGTACTCACCGCTCTGACTGAGCGGGACAGGGAAAGGAAGGAAAGGAAAGGAGGAAAAAAGGAAAACACCCCCAACCCCCAACCCCCCAACCCCCCAACCACCCGCCGGAAGAGGAACTAATCTCCTATCGACCCCGGCAGGCCGGGCGTTTGAATTCCGGGTCGCCATCCCTTACCACCTTGGGGGGAATATAACCCACCCTCTCGGCAAAGTGGTTGCCGGGCTCAGGTACCTCGGGACCGCCGATTCCCGTACCACAGACCTACACCGACCTAATAAAGGG
Organism: Cardiocondyla obscurior; assembly: GCF_019399895.1. NCBI lineage: Eukaryota > Metazoa > Arthropoda > Insecta > Hymenoptera > Formicidae > Cardiocondyla > Cardiocondyla obscurior. Next base: position 63,399 of record NC_091868.1, read on the forward strand.
TCGGCATCTGTGGCCCCTGAGGTTGCCGAAAGGAAGTCAGAAGACTTCCCCTAACGACCTCGACAAGCCGGGCGTTTGTATTCCGGGTCGCCATCCCTTACCACCTTGGGGAGGAATGAACCTCCCCTCTCGGCAAAGTGGTTGCCGGGCTCGGGTACCTCGGGACCGCCAAGTCCCGTACCACAGACCTACACCGACCTAATAAAGGGTCGGCATCTGTGGCCCCTGAGGGCGACCTAACCTAACCTTTTTTTTTTTTTTTTACGACGGGAAATGCCTTTACGCATCCCCCCCTGTTTGACTAGGGGGGGTATGTGGGGCTCAGGTCTTACGGCTCGCTAACTCGAGCCTGCCCACTACCCACTAAAACCCGTCGGGAGCCTGTTTGCACAGGCTGGGACTACTCGGCGTTTGGGAACGGCTCGGGTACGCTAACATAACTTCCTTAGCCGTCCCCCGCCTTGACCCAAGGTCCCAGTCCTGGCCGCGCCCTTCCCTATTTAGCGGGAAAGACACGGCGCCCAGCCGATGACATGGCTGGGCTGCCCTCCTATCTACTCGGCTACAGAGGGGCTACCACCTCTGCAGCCGTACCTCTTACGTAAGAGGATGTCAGCGGCTGGATTGAACACCAACCGCTGCCCCTCACTAAGTCCTAAAGGGAAGAAGAGAAGACGAAGACCCCTCACGCCGAAGCGAGCTATTGGGGCCCCGAACTCTTCTCCCTCCCCAAGGAGATTCCCACTCAAGTTCTGAAAAGAACTGGTTAGTTTATAGCCCTGAAAAGGGCTAGAAAAAACCCGCGGCATTTGCCGCACGGCCCTTATGGGCCCTCCTACTCTCCAAGTACAGAAGGGGGAGAAGAGAATGTTTTCACCTCTCCCCCTTAGTCCTATCTAGGCCTTAAATGGGCCAAAGGTTTTGTCCTTCTCCTCAAACGAGGAGGGACACCTCCTCCGTCTCCTAGTGAATCCAGAGGGGCAACTTCGCCTCTCCGGACTCTCTCTTCTTCCTCCTTTTGCGACAAAACTATGTCGCAAAAGGAGGTAAATATCTCCCAATCTTCCTTTCCCTCGAGAACCTTAGGGATTAAGGCCTCAAGGGAAAGATCGTTCCCAAACTTAGTGGTCAAGGCTCGGCGCTCTTCGGCGAAGGTTGGACACTCCGCCAGAGTATGTTGCGCCGAGTCTTGACTAGCCCCGCACTGGTGGCAGCACGCCGTGGGCTCACGACCACCGGCACAGATAATCCCCGAAACACCCATGTCCGGAGACCATCTGTGCCGACCTGAAGGTGAGGCGATAACACGCCCCACTTATCCACTCCCCTAACACCGGGGCTAATGCCCCTAATGTGCGGCGGGCTGGTGCACCTGACGCGCTAAGACTTGCGCGCCACCAGCCCAGCATATCATTTCTCGCCTGCTTCCTTAGGCGCGCCATAATGGCGGCTGTGGGGCAGAGTCCCCTCCTCTTCATACGGGAGACACGCTCATATATCTGAGCGCGCTCCCGAGCGAGCAACTCCAGCGGTGGGAGTCCCGCAAGCACCGTAGCGGCGTCATGCGACACCGTACGGTAGCAGCGGGCGACTCGTATGGCCACTCCGCGCATGGTGCGGCGCAGAGTGGCAGTTGTGGCGCGATGACAGTGCGCTAAGTCGCCCGCAAAGATCGGTGCGCCGTACATAGCCACCGACTGTACAGTCGTCGCATAAAGACGCCGCACCCTTCCTGATGGGCCCCCAAGATTGGGCATTAGACGGCCAAGTGCCGCTGAAATCTTGCCCAATCTGGGGGCAAGTTGAGCGAAGTGCTCGCCGAATTTCATTTGCTGTCCAGAATGAGCCCCAGATATTTAATATGGGGACTCACCTGAACAGCCGAACCACTCACCAAGATGGAGGAATGAGGAGGGGGAAGGGAGTTTGCAGAGGCACCGCAAAACACTAGTGCCTCCGTTTTTTCCGGGGCCACCCTTAGTCCCATTCTCTGAACCGCCCCGACTACTGCCGCCACAGCCACTTCGCCCATAGCCCGGGCCTCCCACCAGTTGTCACCCCGGGCCAGCACAAGTGTGTCATCGGCGTAACACACTGCGCTGCAACCCGGGGGAAGCGCAGTCCTAAGGACTCTGTCGTACGCGAGGTCCCAAAGCAGGGGGCCAAGCACAGACCCCTGTGGGACCCCGCGATCTACCATTCTGGAGACCCGCCTACCCTGGCGGTCCCTGTACTCCAGCGTCCTACCATCAAGGTAAGAACGCATAACTCGTTGGAGGTGATCGGGGACCTGGAAGTAATCTAACGCTTCCCGATCACCTTCACGGCAGGGTGTTGAAAGCATTTGTCACATCCAATGACACCGCTAACAACACCCCGCCATCCCTCGTAGCAGCTTCCGCCAGGGCTCTAACGCGTGAAATCGCGTCAATCGTTGAACGCCCCGGACGGAAGCCGTATTGCTCCTCGTGGAGTCCATTCTCCCGACCTGCCAGATGCTGGACGAGGCGGGCAGCGATAATTCGCTCCAATAACTTCCCGACCTCGTCCAACAAGCAGATTGGTCGGTACGAGGAGGGAGTACCCCCGGGTTTGCCGGGCTTAGGAATCAAAGTGAGAAGGGCTTTCTTCCAAGCCCGGGGAAAGACTCCCTCCCGCAGACATGCATTAAATACTTGCCCAACCTGTTTGGGCAATACTTTTCCGGCCGCCAAGGCCACAACTTTACCGGGGACGCCGTCAGGACCCGGTGCCTTATTAGCCTTGAGTCTCCTGACGGCGCCGATCAGCTCCTCTTCTGAAATCTCCCACTCTTCTTGCCATTGAAGGTCCCCTTCGGCTTGGGGAATAACAGGTCCCTCATTTGGTGGAAATAAAGTATTCACCACCCCCTTTAAAACTGAGAGGGCTAACTGCTCTGTCACGGGAGGCGCCCAAGATCGAAGCTTGCCCAAAACTATTTTGTATGGGCGCCCCCATGGATCCTCTTCCAATGTTTGAAGGAGTTCGTCCCAAGCTTTGGCCTTGGCAGCCGCAATGGCAGCCTTAAGTTTTCCGCAAGCCTCCCTGTAGTCAGCATACCTGCTGGCTATGATCTCGGGAGACCGTCCTCGAGAACGCGCGCGTGTAAAGCCACGTCTATTGTGGACGGAGGCACGTCTAAGTTCGGCGATTTCTTCCGTCCACCAATATGCAGCACGATGGGGTTTAGAGGGAGTGGCCCTAGGCATAGACGCCTCACAAGCGTCAGTAAGTGTACGTCTAAGCCACTCAACTCCTTCGTGCGCCGATAACCCCGCCGGATTTTGCGACCAAGTCGCAGCTTCCAGTGCGGCCTCCAATTGGCCACACTCCAATTTCTTAAGAGCCCATCTTGGTCGTCCCCTGTTGACGAACCGTCGGGCTCTTACATTCCGCAGAGTGGTGCCGAGAGACATTTGGATGTATAAGTGATCCGAAAGCGTCTCCTCGTCCACCACCTGCCAACCTGACACCAATGCGCGCGCGGAGGGAGATATCCAAGTCAGATCAACTATTGATTCACCCCTCCACGCAACGCAAGTACTAGCAGCTCCCTCATTGGCAAGAAGGAGCCCCAATGCTGCCGCCCAATTAACCAGGGCTTCACCCCGACGATCAGACCTCGGGGAACCCCATGCGACGTGTTTCGCATTGAAGTCCCCCGCTATTAACACTTGCCCAGATAAACAGGACCTCAAGACCGAGCCTAAGATCTCTAATCGATCCTCAAAATCAGAAAAGGACAGTGAGGGGGAGATGTAGACGCCAACGATGGTAAACTTTCCCCACTTAACCCCTACGTATCCATCTCCTTTTCCCCATAAAGTACAGAGAGGAGAGATGTTATGCCATGTAATGGCAACCAAGCCGCAATTATCACCCACCCAGCGGGAGTGACCGGGCGGAACGGAGTGTGGCTCCGCAGCTACGCCAATACATGAGCCACGGGCCGCCACGCTGTGGACAAACAAGTCCTGGGCACGGCGGGCATGGTTCAGATTGGCCTGGAGGATTATGGCGGTGAAAGCGAGGCCGTTGCAGCCTCCTCCAGGCTGTTACTTCCTTCGGCCAATGTAATAACCATTGGCTCTTTGCTACTTTGTTCCAATGGAACTTGTCCGTCTACCTCCATGGCAGTGGTTACAGAAGAAGTCCTTATACTCGGACTTTTGTCCGGAAACACTATTTTGCCTGCTTTGGACTTCGCAGGACATGCACGTCCGCCCAATCTGTGGTTTGAAGGTCTCCCCACCTTCTTACAAACAGGGCAGACTGCGGGGGACGTGCAATCAGCTACCTTATGCCCGGAAGAACCACAGCGGAAACAATTTCCACTGCGATCTTCTTTACAAGGGCATCTCTGGCGTACGTGGCCCGACTGCAAACACCTAAAGCATTGCAGCGGGCGCGCCGCTAACAACTCAACTCTGGCCTTAGTCCAGCCAACCTGTACCCGACCTTCAGAAGCCAATTTGTTGGCAGCGTGAAGCGGGCACTGAACCCAGACGGTTCTAAGACCGTCACCTGAGAGGCGAAGTACGCCTAACTTAAATTGCGTAGGCTGGCAAGACGTAGCACCAGCCAACGCATCCATCACCTCCTGTGCAGTAGCGGAGTCATCTAACCCGCGTATTCTAATCTCCGCCATCTTAACGGGTCGCTGGATTGTGACCCCCTCTAATCCTTCCAGGGCCTTAGATAATTCTTGAGCCAATACATCCGCCTTCTGCGAACCTTCGGGGCCAGAGACCTCATACATTTGGGCCCCAGTTGCAGCCCTTCTAGGCCTTACCTGACTAATTCCCAGACTGGCCAGATCAATTTTGCTCTTGGCCAATCTAAGGACATCGCCGCTTTTGTCTGGAGGGCAGTTTATTACAACCGCCGCTGCCCGCGGAGGTTTCCGCTTGTTCGCTGCCTTCTTCTTTCCGGCAGATTTAACAGGGGCGTTGGAATTCCCCTGTTTCCGTCCCACAGGTGTCCTTGAAGATTTCCTGGCCTTCAAGGTCTTCTTTTTATCTTCTACGGAAGAAGAGATGGTCGTCTTCTTCCTCGCCTTCCTTCCGACCACCGCAGTCCATGACTCGGTTGACCGAGTAACAGCGCTGGTTTCCGCGCTTTCGCCTGATGTCTTCTTCCTAGAAAGAGATACTGGCGGAGGCATCCGGGACCTATCTTTATCTCGGTCTGCCTTCCCACTTGTGGCAGCTGTAGAGCCACTCTTCTTTCCTGACTTCTCCGACGCAGGTTGCGGAGCTGATACGGAACTCTTCTTAGTACCGCCTTTAGAAGGCTTTTGCCTTCCAGAGGAGAGGGGAACAGCAGAGATCTCTGTCTCGGCTTCCATACCGTCAAAGTTTGGATTCGAAGTACCAAAGTTTGGAACTAATGAGCCAAATTTCTTCTCGCACCATTTATTAAATAGGCCGTCAAAGCGCTTAAGTAACGCTTCTTCAGCCTCTTCCATTGTTGGAGAAGTATTCCTCGTTGCTCTCGATCTGAGAGTTCGTGATGTACTCGGCACATCACGCAAGTCCTGGGCTGGAAGCTCCGCTGCTCTTGACCTAAGGCTTCGAATCTCTTCCTTGAGATTTCGGATTTCCTTTTTGGCTTCTTCCAGCTCTTTTACTAATGTAAAAGACTCCGAAACAACTTCTTGTGCAGGCCTCCTGGCCGATTTAGAAGCCATAATGGCAAGACTAGCACTTGTCTTGCAGGCTGCAGTCTTCAACTCTTTTATAAGAGTGCCCTTAAGGCCTTTGGAGACACATGCCACCTTTATCACTTGATTCATGGCCTCAAAGGCCCTCGCAGTTAAATCTTCAAGAGGAGCTTCTCTAAGGTCCTCCATATACCGCTCGATCATGTTATCCGTGGATACACGGATTTTTTCCGGCAACGAGCTAGAAGGGTCAAGTATCCTCTTGGTTTCCTCGAGGTCAGACATCTTCTTCTCAGCCTCCACTAGACGTAGCTTGGCGGACGCCAATCCTACGTATTCTCCCGTAGTGGGAGGACGTCCCCTTTTACGAGTACTCATGGTGGACAAATCAAAGTCCACCGAGGAGTCGTCTTCAACATCCGTAACACATATCGTGTCGGATTGTATGTCCGTCGTGGCATTGGACATTATAGAGGGCGTGGGTGAACTTGCCCTTGACGTTCTCAACCTCTCGACTAAGGGAGCTAAATAAGGTGACGTCCTCATCGCATCCCTCTTTGTGCTCGCTGGACCAGGCCTCTTGGCCTTTCCAAGGCTCGAACCACCTATCATCGCAGACGCTATTTCCTCTGTTGCCCCTGCGGGGCAAGCAACAGATGGCCCATCATGTGATGACGACGGGAGGGAGCTGGGACAGCACTCCTCGCGCCGACTCCTGAGGGTCCGGTCCCCCTGGAGTGGTAAGTCTTTCTTATTTTGGGCCGACATCTTCATAGTTCAAAATAAGGTGGTTTGTATAAGGTTTGCTCCCCTAGGCCGGTTGGGTGCCATCCCTAACGACCCCGGCCTGGCCGAGACCTAACCTAACCTTTTTTTTTTTTTTTTTTTTTTATAGTGGGGGAATGCACTCTTTACACATACCCTCTCCCTGGGGAAGGGAGAGGGAGGGGCTCAGGTCTTATGCCGCGAGGCTGCCCACTACCGACTAAACCCCCACTTTTGCCCGCATATGGTGCCGTGACTGATGGGGAGGTTGAGGAATCACGTGCGTATACTTCTCAACCTCCCCGGCACCGACCCACCCGATGACTTGGGTGGGTCCCCCGCGCTGCCGCTCATTGGACTTAGAGCGGCAGGGCCCGCATTTGTGTGGCGGGCCGGCTTCTCTAAAATAGTCGCGTCTGGCTTGCGACTAACTATCTTCTCTGAAGGCGAGACTGGGAGAGGCTCCCCAGCCTCTTAATATTTCCTGGCCTCGCTCTTCTTGAGGCGAGGGAGAGACGCCCTCCCGCTGAGTTATAACTTGGCGGGGGAAGACTCGTCCCCGCCTTACTGTCATCTCTGTGTGCTGTTGGAGTTCAGACGCGAACTCCGACGCACAGTTGAGTGGCGCCACCGTTTGGGCCAGGAAGGAGGGGAGGCTTGCGCCCGTCCCTACCTCCAACCCGGCGCGCACGATGGACGCCTGTTGGGGCATGATTGCCCTGCGACGATGTCTGTCCTACGCCTGGAGTGGAGTTCACCGGCTGTCCTCTTCTTTGGCGTTCAGCGTCCTCCTTGGCACTCATGACACGCCCCGCGAATGTATGGAAGGCCTTGTATGCCTCCTCGTCGTCCACCATCTTCTTCATTATAGCCGGAAGGGATAAGTTGCATCCTGTCTTCCGGATAAGGTCAGCTCTCTCTTCTTGCCACGCAAGACATCCTTCTAGGGTGTGCTGCGCGTCGTCTCGGGGTGCCTCACAGTGATGACACCTTACAGATTCCTCCTTACCAATACGACGCAGGTAGGAGGCGAAGCAGCCGTGCCCCGACACCACCTGCGCTGCATGGAAGGAGAGTCTTCGCTTTACGGCAAGCCACTCTTCCAAAATTGGCTCTACTGCGCCAACTACTCGGCCTCCTTCTACCCTTACTTGGGCGCGTAAACGCGCTTTCCACGCCTTAAGTGTCTTAGCACGGTAATACAACCTAACCCGATTTTTGATGATCGGGGTCGGCCGTACACCGTGCTTTCTCTCGAACTTCCTAAGTCCCTCGTATACTCGGGAGTGCTCCGTCGCTGTCAGGTCCAATGGTGGAACTCCTGCTAATACCGCAGCCGCTGCTCGCGACACGGTGCGGTATACTCGCGCCGACCTGACATTGACCAGATGGAAGGCTTTCTCTAAAGCCGTACGACCACTTCTGGACAATGCCAGGTCATTCGCCCACACCGGCGCTCCATACATTACAATAGACCGCACCGTGTTCGCATATAGTTGTCTTGCTGCTCCACTGGGCCCCCCTAAGTTAGGGAGAATGCCTCTCAAGGCCGTTGCGCTGGATGCGGCCTTTGCAGCAATTGTGGTGATGTGCTCACGAAACGCCCACTGTCCATCGATGAGGAGTCCTAGATACTTGACGGTGGGTGTTACGATGACTTCCGCCGAGTCCAGGAATACTTTATTGTATGGCGGAGGGCCCTGAGCTTTGTTGTAGAACCACAGGGCCTCCGTTTTATTCATCGCCACCTCTAGGCCAAGTTTCCTGATGGCCGTTAGAACAGCTTGAGTTGCTACCTGAGCCCTAGCACGGGCCTCCTGCCAATTATCTCCTCCGGCTAACACTATGGTGTCATCGGCGTAACATAAAGTGTGACAGCCGGGAGGTAGAGCGACGTGAAGTACCGCGTTGTACCCCAGGTTCCATAGTAAAGGTCCTAGAACAGACCCTTGGGGTACCCCGCGGCGCAGTAACTTCTCTCGTGTGTTGCCATCACGGTCCTTGTACGTGATGGACCTGTTTACGAAATACTCTCTCACGGCGGCTTGTAAATATGTTGGAATCCTGTGCCGCCGGAGGGCCTCCATTATTGCCTCCCAGGGGAGGGAGTTAAAAGCATTTGAAATGTCTATCAAGATGCCCATGGCGACTCCCCCCTGGGAAGTTATTTCCTCTGAGAGAGATCTCAGCCGCAGGATTGCGTCTACTGTCGACAGTCCCTCTCGAAAGCCATATTGAGAGGCGCTCAGATTTGGGCCTACCTCTTTTAAGTGCTGAACGAGGCGGTTTGCTATTACTCTTTCCAAGAGTTTCCCTGCCTCGTCCAGCAAACAAATAGGGCGAAAGGAAGACGGTGCGTTGTCTTCTTTGCCCTTCTTCTTAAGAAGAACCAGTCTAGCGCACTTCCACTGTTGTGGAAAGGCTTGTTCTTTTAAGCATCTATCCAGAAGATGCTTGAGTTTGTCTCCTATTAATGGTAGAGCAAGGGACAGAATCTTCTTTTGTATGCCATCAGGGCCTGGCGCAGTATTGCCCTTGAGACTTCTTCTTACCGCTACACCAAACTCCTCTTCTTCCAGTGACGGAATTTCCTCGCGTTGACTGATAAACCGGCCAGTAGTAAAGTCTTCGGGCCTTGGTCCCCGGGGAGCGTCCGGGAACAAAGAGTTCACCACTTCACGGATGAGAGTCGGGTCCAAAGTTTCAGTAACCGAGGGGGCCGGCGTTCTTAGCTTCTTCGTCACTATCTTATACGCCAACCCCCACGGGTCGTCGTCTAAGTCTTGAAGAAGGCTTTCCCAGGCCTCAGTTTTGGCCTTCCGGATTGCCGTACGCAAGTCTTTCCTTGCCGCCTTATAAATGTCTAAAGCCGCAAGTCTGCCAGGTTTGTCGCGGCAGCGCGTGACTTCTCTCCTCTTCTGTGTAGCTTCTCGACGCAACTCCGCGATGTTTTCATTCCACCAGTAGGCGGAGCGCCGAGGGTTACGTCGGACTTTCGGCATGGAAGCGTTGCAAGCATTGGTGATCTCTTCCATGAACCAATCAGCCTCGCTCTGGACTGATGTAACGGAGCGGGTGTTCTGGCTCTCTCTACTCCAGCATGAAACCTCGAGAGAGGCTCTGAAGACATCCTCTCTGATTTTCTTGGACGCCCATCTTGACTCGGAAGGACGTCTTCTATTTCTTGCAGGTGTGGCTTGAAGCCCGAACTTTACAGATATGTATCTATGATCTGACAAATGTTCAAGCTCTGTAGCCACCCTCCATTGCCGCACTAAGTTCGCGGCCGCAGGGGAAGCCCATGTGAGATCTATCACAGACTCCCCCTGTGCCCGAATACACGTCGAGACCTTGCCTTTATTTAGCAGGACAAGATCCCACGAAGCCGCCCATTCCTCGAGGATTTTCCCTCGTTTGTTTGTTAGCCGGGAACCCCAAGCCGTAGACCAGGCATTGAAGTCCCCGGCCAACACCACGGGAAGTGGCCGAAGTCCGCCGATGCACACGCCGATCTCCTCCAACCATTCTTCGTACTCCGTAGAAGAGCCCGATGGTGGCAAGTATGTGCCAACTACAGCAAACGGGCCCCAATGTACCGCGGCGAAATGCCGACCACGGCCGATGGGAGCGCAGGGGGGTGCTCCTTGCCACCACCTCCACGTCAGCGCCACCGTCTTCGTCTCGTCCTCTATCCAGGATGGGTGGTTCTCGGGGATGCGGTGTGGCTCCGAGATCACTCCTAGTGTGCTGCCAGTCTCGGCCATCGTATGCAAGAACAGATCTTGCGCAGGGCGAGAGTGGCCAATGTTTGCCTGAAGAAGCGAAAGGGCCATTAGATAACGGCAGGTTGTCTTCCCTCCTCCAGGGGCCTTCTTCGTTGAGGCAGTGCGTCGGCAGGAGGCGGGATGTCCACTTCCATCGCTGTCTCTTCACTGGTGCGAAGTTTGTTTCCTCCGCTCGGTGGGCTTCCTCTTCTGTTTCGGGTGGTACATTGTTTACCACCCAAGATGTGGTCGGCTCTTCTTCCGATGTCAGCGCAGATTGGGCATCTGGGAGTGGCCGTGCATACTCTCGCCACATGTCCCGTGTTTCCGCAACGGTAGCATTTGCCCGACCTATCCACCTTGTTCGGGCATCTCTCTCTTGTATGGCCCCGCTCCAAACACTTGAAGCATCTCATTGGGCGGGGATCCAGAAGGGCCACCTTGACCCTTGTCCAGCCTATGGCGAGTTTGCCTCCTTCCGAGGCCTTCTTTGCGGCAGTGAGTGGCAGCCTGAGCCACAGACTATTCATGCTGCCGGCAATCTGTCGCATGTCTCCAGCCTGTACGTCTTTTGGCTGACATAGACCTTTACTTGTCACAGCCTCGATGACCTCCTCCTTAGTTATGGAAGGCTCCAGCGGCCAGACACGCAGCTCCGCAGTTATAGTTGGGCGAGAGATCTTGACGTCCTCTCTGTTTGCCAACACCTCCTTCATTAGGCCGGCTAAAGCATCAGCCTTGCAATCGCTCTCTGATCCGGGTATTTGGATCAGCAGAGCGCCAGTCGCCGTTGTGCGCATTGAGACTTTTTCGCTGATGCCCACCTCGGATAACTTTATCTTTGCTCTGACCTCTGCCATAAGTTTGTCATACTCCGCGCCGGGAGCTGACAGGACGACTGCAGAAGTTCTTGGAGCTCTTCTTCTCGTCTTCTTCTTTCCCTTGGGCTTCGCCGCAGGAATTTTGTTAGAAGAATTGGTGGCAGGTTTATCACCTTTCTTCTTTCCTCCCTTCTGTCGCGCATTAGCGGGCGCCGAAGAAGAGGAAGCTGTGGGTCTCGGCGGTTGTTTGGTCCCTTTTCTGGCCTTGCGTCCCACGACTTGAGACCATGTCTCTTTGTCTGTGGAGCGTGGGACAGGCTTCTCGGGAACATTCTCCTTCCGAGAGGTGGGACCGGCACTCGTCGGCCTTCTGCTCGTGGCCGTCTGTTTAGAGACAGACGGTTGCTTGGAGGAGGTAGAGATCTTAGATCTCTGGCCCTCGTCTTTTCCTATCTTCTTGGGATCTTCCTTCTTGGACTTGATCTTCTTGGGATCTTCCTCGGGAACCGGGCGCTTCTTGGTATTGTCCTTGGGGACGGATACCGTAGAGGTGTTTTCTCGGGCTCCGCTGGAAGAGACTCGAGGATCCAGTCGCTCCATTAGTGTGGTCGCCATGTCCCGCATCTGGGTTTGGACGACCTTGAAGAAGGCAGCTAACTTGTTGTCTATGATGCCCTCTATGTCCTTGCTGGGCGTTTTACGCCGAGGGAGCAAAACTGAAGGTCCAGCGTCTTCGCTGTCAGAAAGGACTTTACTGTGTCCTTTTAATGGCGGCCTCATTGCTGGTGGCCACTCCTTCTTAGGTGGCAAAACTACAGATGGAGGAGGCGGAGCGGTAGACGACTCAGCCACCTCACCAGCTTCTACCTCCATTGCGATGTCGTCCGCGTTTTCCTCTCTTGTTGTCGGTGATGAAGTTGGGGGACGAATTATCGCGGCCTCGCGAGCTTGCTTCAGTTCTTCTCGCAACTGAAGTACTTCAGCCCTCAGCTGATCGATTGTTCCGACGTCCGTGGTCTCCGCAGGAAGTACCTTGCGGGACATGGCATCTGCACTTATCTCAATCCTGAGTGCTGCCTCTCTAAGTATGCGAACAAATCCGCCTTTCAGATTGCCGGACTTGACCGCAACTCCCTCTATCTTTTTGGCTGTTTGTAAAATGTCAGCCGCAAGTGCCTGAATGGGCAGGCCGGTAGACTCCTGCTCTATCTTCTCAGCCATTTGAGTGCGGCGTTTGCCCTTAAAGTCGGAAGGGTCATATCCACCTTCGGCAATTTCTCTCATGGTTCTTATTTCGTCTTTGAGAGATTGCAACTCCTTGGTCTTCTCTTGAATTGCCAAGATGCGGACGCCTTTGCCGGTAACGACGGGTCTTCCTCGTTTCTCTCTCTGGTCCTCCTCGAAGGGATTATCTTCCGATGAAGAAGAATTCGATGCCATACGACGAGTCTTCGTCTTGATGTCGCGGTTGTTTCTTCTCCGAGTTCTCTTGGCTGCTCCTGATGCGGTAGTTCGTATGGAAGCATCTGATGCGTCCGACGACTCGATGTTTATCACGTCGGTGTCCGCGTTCTCCTCTATGTCATCTGCTTCCATTGGGCGGGATAGCCGTTTGTCGTCCTCTTCCGTGGCCGTGGTTGCGCCGGTTTCCGTAAGCGCTGTCGCCGGCGGAGGCGAGCCAGCATTTGGTCTCACAGCGCTGAACAACACCTCTTCGTCAGACGGTTGGTTCGTCTTGCGATTAACTTTGGCGCGCGCCTTACTCTTCGGGCCAAGTTTATTAGCTCTGGCCTTCTTTACCACCTTCATGTCGACTATCCGGGGAAGTTTCATATATTCCCCGTCTGTATCCGTAAAAGGGGCGGCCACTCTTCGCGTATCTTCTCCTGAAGATAGCCTGGATTGATGGTCCTCTCCGTCGGACCGATCTTCATGCGAAAACATCGCAGACGCTGTAGCCACCAGCGCCCCTGCGGAGCAAGCGCTGGATTGCCCGTCGTTGGATGACGACATGGCGGGAGCCGGGACGGTACTCCCACCACGCCGGTCTCTGAGGATCCGACCCCCCTGAGACGGTAAAACCTGCTTCTGATTGGACGTCATTCCCATGTTGTATCATGATGATTTGGTTGGGGTTTTCTCCCTTAGGCCGATTGGGTGCCCGCCCTGCCGACTCCGACCTAGCCGCTTCCTTCTTCTTTCCAGAGACGCGCCACGAGCCCCGCCTCGGAATACGTCCGAGCGGCCTCGTGGCGGTCGCAACCTCCTCCCCGGGGTGACCAGGCCCACCTCGGAGACTTCCGAGCGGCCCGAAACACCCCCTACGTCATCCCTGGGGTGCCCAGCCCGCAGGCCGGAACACCCTACGCCCCCGGAGACCGTGGGGTCACACCCCCGGTGTGCAACTCCGGTGCGTATACTCGTACCCGCCCCAGGAACGCACCACGTACGCCCCGGAAACGGGTAGAGGTAATCCCTAACCTCGGCTGCGGGAGCACCCGCGTGCAATGCCTCAGAAAGGGATCTTCTCCCCTTGAACGGGAGGCCCCTACCCAACCCCGGGTGGCATGGCGGGAAACCAATTCCCCTGCGGCCCCAGCCGGCCGGGATTTGCATTCCGGGTTACCTTCCCTTACCACCTTGGGGGGAATAAAACCCACCCTCTCGGCGAAGTGGTCGCCGGGCTCAGGCACCTCGGGACCGCCAAGTCCCGTACCACAGATCTACACCGTCCTAATAAAGGGACGGCCTCTGTGGCCCCTGAGGTTGCCAGGAGGAAGTCAGAAGACCTCCCCTCACGACCCTGACAAGCCGGGCGTTTGTATTCCGGGTCGCCATCCCTTACCACCTTGGGGGGAATAATACCCACCCTCTCGGCGAAGTGGTCGCCGGGCTCAGGAACCCTCGGGAACGCCAAGTCCCGAACCACAGATCTACACCGTCCTAATAAAGGGACGGCCTCTGTGGCCCCTGAGGAAAAATTGAGGTTGGGTGCAAGCACCCAGACACTCGTTGCCACCAGACTACAGCGGCTCTACATCCCGTGCCCCCCCCAACTGCGCCGGGCCACTAATAACCGGCCTCCGAATTGATTATAGTGAGGGGAGGTAGACCCTCACTAGACGGACACCAAGAGTCCAAGGCGCGGTATCCACTCTCGCCACGGCTCTTTTCAGAAGGGAACGGTAAACCGCCCAACCTTACGAGCCTGACACCCTCCGCGTGCGTTCGGGGGCGCGAGAGGGGGAGACCCCAGGGGATACCCACATCGCTGAATCCCGACGATCACGGACACCGCGCCCCGGACTGATGGCCACGCCATTCCCGGAGATGCTTCGCCAAGTGCGAACCACCCCCGGCCCGCCCACTTCCGATTTATTATACAGAGGGTAAGTGGACCTCTGTTCGACGTTTCATGTCCGAACTTATGCCCCCGCAAAGCGGCGTATCACAGTCGGCCATGAACCGTCTCCTTCCCGTGTCCCGCCTCCGTGTTTTTATACGTGGGGAAGGCGAACCCCAGTTTGCACATGTGACCTTCAGGTCCTCGGACCGTCAGATCACATGCACCCTACCCGAAGTCTATGTCTGCGGAATTATTGAGGGGCAGACATAACCCCTACAGTGGACGGTTCGATGCCTCGCATTGCCAGCCTAACTCCCCGAAGCCGCCCGGCGCCGCGCGACATTAATGCGTCCTCCTACCCGGACCCCTTTCATGCAAGGGTAAACTAATCCCTAGCCATCCTCCGTTATTTTTCCAGGGTGAGGATGGGACCCCTGTAGCGGTCTTAGTCCTCGAGCCAAAGGCCTTCGGCCAGTGTTCCGCTCGCGAGAAACGATGCCTGCGATTTAGGGAGCAGGCACGACTCCCTGAATTCGCTCTGGCCACTGGGCACTAGGCGAATAAGTACACGAACCCGAACGCGACGCGAAGTCTGCGGATTATCGAGGGGCAGACTCGAACCCCCCTCTGGCTCCGCTCTATGGCCGTGGCTCATGTGGCGGAACCTCCTACCCGAAGAACTAACGCCCGATGGCTGACTCGGTGCACCCGGGATTCCCGAGTCATGCCTACGCCTACCCGAGGCTCCCTGCAAACGGGAGCCAAGCTACCTAAGCGGACAGGGCCGTGCCAGAAGCCGTCACGCTGCCAGGGCGCCGAAGCTCCCAGCCGACCCGTGCCCGAAGACAATTTACCCCGAGGGGTAAAATGTCACGGGTATAGACTTATAGCTTTGGGACTTACAGCTGCATGCAGCTACAAGTTCCTCCGCCACCAGTCCACCCGATGCAAGGGAGTGAAGCTCCCTCGCCAGCGCTCTAAGCGCCGCGTGGCAGTTTCAGCAGAGACAGTTTCGGCCAAGTCGTGCTTCGGCTTTAAGGACTAAAAGCCCCCGGCCATACTCCGAAGAGTACTTTGCCGTTACCTCCGCCACGACTTATAACCTACTACTGCCTCCGATCCGCCGCCCGAAGTTCCACCTAACCTAACCTTTTTTTTTTTTTTTTTTTTCGACGGGAATGCACTTTACGCATCCCCCTTTCTCTGGGGGTATGGGGTCGGGTCTTATGGCTCGCTAGTCGAGGCCTGCCCACTACCCACTAAAACCCGTCGGGGCTCTGACCCAGTGCGTTATCCTTGAGGGAAGACCGAGGATGCACAGAAGTATAACTTCTCGGTCCCCTCCGCACTTGCATCTCGGCGGATGCTTCTTCTTAGCGAGTCTGTTTTCTCGCTGGGGTCGCCTCTTACTTTTACTCTACTCCTTGATTCGGAGGAGTTTATCTCCTTTTTGACTTCTCCGTGGAATGTCTATTACTTACGGGGAGGGGGATGTTGTTGTCCCTCCCCGACTGTGTCAACTTAGTGTCCTGGCCCTTGGTCTAGACGCCGAAGGGCTCAAAGACACGTTGTGAGTGCCCGGTTGGGCTGATGGCTGGGAAGAGGGAGGATTAGTCCTCGGACTTCTTCCACCGATGGCCCGACTGGTGGGCGCTCTTGGGCGCGGTCTTGGTCTCAAGACCCGCGTACTCGTGGGTGCCGCTGGTGCTTGAGCGGAAGTCATGACGGCGGTTGTGGCCAAGAGTTGACCAATCCCGCGATGATTGCCGCCCATGTTGCGTCCTGATGAAGCAGGCTGTGGATGCCGCTCTCTTTCCCTCTCAGCTTCTGTCTTGCGACGCATTATTTCGCTGCAAAAGTCCATGAAGGCATTCCAGGCGTTGTCCTCGTAGACCGCAAGTTCGATGATGGTTGGGAGGGACAAGTCCGGCCCCAACACGTTCTTCAAAACCCGCCGCTCATCCATCCATGCCGGGCACACTTCTAGAGTGTGCTGGGCGTCGTCGATACCGTCATCGCAATGATGACATGCTGTGGATGCCTCTTTCCCGATCCTATGTAAATAGGAGGAAAAGCATCCGTGGCCCGTGATTATTTGCGTCGTCCAGAATGATGTGACGCCTTTCCAGCCGCAACGATCCACCCAGTCCTCCATGACTGGGAGGATGGCGGACAGCGTACGCTGGCCAAAGTTGTGAAGGCCGGTGAGCCTGGCCTTCCACTGGCTTATAGTTGCGACTCTGTGTCGCCGGCGTATACGCTTCTTCATCCCTGCTGTGGGCGTGATCCCCCTAGATTTGAGGATCCGTAGATCCTTATATACACGATGGTATTCCGCAGCAGTGATGTCCACGGGCGGAAGGCCGGCTAGAAGTGCTGCGGCCGGGCGAGCAACGGTCCTGTATGCCCGTGCTGTCCTGATAGCCACCTGATGGAAGGCGGCCTCCAAACTCTTCTGGCTTCTTCTGCATGCGGCCAAGTCTTCAGCCCAGACAGGGGCGGCGTACAAGGCGATTGAGCGAATGGTGTTCGCATATAGACGCCTCGCCGCGCTACTAGGTCCCCGATGTTTGGAGAATCCCACGTAGAGAGATGGATTTCTCTCTAACTCTTTCTCCGATCCTTTTGAAGTGTGGACCAAAGGACCATTTATGGTCCAAGATGAGGCCCAAGTATTTCAGATTCTGGGCGATCTGAATTCTGGCCGAGCCTACCAGGATCTGTGAAGATGGTGGAGGCTGGGGGCCACCTGTTTTCCCAGAGAATATAATGGCCTCTGTCTTCTCATGGGCCACGTGGAGGCCCAGTTTCTGGACGGTGCGGAGTACGGAACTAGCCGCTATCTCTCCTCTCGTTCTTGCTTCTGTCCAATCTTCTCCCCCCGACAGGATGAGCGTGTCGTCAGCGTAACACACAACTCCGCAGTGGGGGGGAAGCGCCGATGAAAGGACCGTGTCGTATCCTATGTTCCATAGGAACGGGCCGAGGACGGAGCCTTGGGGTACGCCACGTTGTAAGCTCCTCTCCTGGACTTCACCGTTGTGGTCGGTGAAAGTAAAGTACCTATTATGTAGGTAACTTCCTAATATGTCCCTTAGATATTTGGGGACCTGATGCCGACTGAGGGCCGCTCTAATGGTTTCCCAAGGAAGAGAGTTGAACGCATTAGAGACGTCAATGGATGTTGCAAGCGTAACTCCCCCCTGAGAAACATATTCTTCCGTGAAGTTCCTCACCGCTGTGATGGCGTCCACCGTTGAAAGGCCGGCTCTAAAGCCGAATTGATTTCGGCTGATATTTACGCCTTCTTTCCCAAGGTGCTGAACGAGGCGATTCACTATAACTCTTTCAAAAGTTTCCGGCCTCGTCCAGCAAGCAGATCGGGCGATATGCCGAAGGAGAGTCTTCCGGTTTGCCCTGTTTACGTAGCAGGACTAACTTTGCTCTTTTCCATGGAAGCGGAAAGGCACCACGTCGTAGACAGCTATTAAATAGCTGTATTATGGAGCCTTGAAGATTTTTCAAGGCTAACTTCCAAACCGCTTTAGGCAGGCCGTCCGGGCCCGGCGCGGTGTTTCCTCTGAGGCCTCTTTTGGCCGCATGGAGAAACTCTTCTTCACTTATCTCTAAGGCCTCATTCCAGTCCAGATCCGCAGATTGAAGGTGGACTCGACCTTCTTCGCGGGTGTCCGGAGGGAAAAGCTTGTTGATAACTTCTTTGAGGAACTGGGGATCCAGTACTTCTGTGGTTGGAGGCGCCATCGGCCTAAGTTTTTTGCATACAATCTTGTACGCACGACCCCACGGGTCGTCATCTAGGGCCTCGATCAGTTCTGTCCACGACTCTTCTTTGGCCTTGCGAATGGCCGTCCGTAGTGTTTTTCTGGCTTCTTTATAGATCGCCATAGCTTCGGCTCTTCTTTCTTGATTATTGCGGCTACGAGTGACTCTTCTATTAGCCTTAATGGCTTCTTTTCGTAGCGCCGCAATGTGATCTGACCACCAATACGCTGATCTTCGAAAGCGGTGTCTTACCCTCGGCATAGACATGTCACAGGCGCGTGTGACTGTCTCTGTGATCCACTGGAGTTGGATTTCGGGATCTTCTTCGGCAGATCGCTGGTGAAAGAGAAGCCGCGATGGAGGCTTGGAAAGCGTCCTCGTCCAACTTCCGCGTTGCCCATCTGCGTTCGTCTCCTGGTCGACGGGAAGTCGATCTCAGAGACGCCAAAGACATCAGGATATACCGATGATCGGAGAGGTGCTCCATGTCTATGGACACCTTCCAGTCAGACACCATGCGTGCCGCCGCAGGGGATGCCCACGACAAGTCGATGATCGACTCTCCCTGCGGGCGGACACATGTGGACGTGTTGCCCCTATTCAAGAGGACTAAGTCCATACTTGCGGCCCAAGCCTCGACAAGGCGGCCTCTTGCGTTGGTGCGTGCCGAGCTCCAGGTTGTACTCCACGCGTTGAAGTCTCCCGCCACGATGATCGGTGAGTTCCTCAGGTGTCTGATGTACACCGCCATGTCGTCCAGCCATTTCTGGTACTCCTCAATGGTGCCTGAAGGCGGAAGGTAAGTACCGATGACGATCGTTGGCCCCCATCTAGCTGCGACGTAATGTTGTCCTCGCTCCAGCGGGGCACACGAGGGGGTGCCCGGAATCCATCTCCATGTGAGTGCTACCGATCCTAGCTCGTCTCCAGTCCAGCAGGGGTGGTCCTTGGGAACGTAGTTCGGCTCGGCGACTACTGCAAAAATCATCTTCTGCTCCGCCATCGTATGCAGGAGCAGGTCTTGAGCGCCCTTAGAGCGCCCGACGTTTGCCTGAATAAGGCGTAGGGCCATTTACAAATAGCCGACTTGCCCCTCCTCCGGGGGATCGATCTCCATTGACCCTTCGCTGAATTTTCCAGCTGTGGGTCTCTTGGCCCGTTGTGGAAGAGGCGGTGGGTTGGTGTTGTCCACTTCTGCGACGTCTCTTCTTCCCTTCCGTATTTGAGTCGTGCATTGCGCGCTACCAAGTACGTGGTTGGCCTTCCTGTTGAGATCCGAACAGATGGGGCACTTTGGAGGGGCCCTGCACATCTTGGCAAAGTGTCCTTGCTCTCCACAACGGTAACACCTGCCAGATCTGTCAAGTGTCTCTGGACACTTGTCTGCTACGTGCCCTCTCTGCAGGCACTTATAGCACCTGAGAGGGCGTGCCTCTAGTAGGTCGATTCTCACTTTCGACCAGCCGACCTTTATTGTACCTTCTTCCGTGGCTTTCTTGGCGGCCACTAAAGGGATACTCAACCACAGGCTTCCCAGTCCACCTGGGACGCTTCTTATATCGCCGGCTTTAATGTCGGAGGTTAAACAGCCTCCTTTATTTGCCACGGCGTTGCATACCTCGTGGACAGTAAGTGACGGCTCCAAATTCCGCACTCGTATCTCCGCCATTTTAGTGGGGCGGTTTACTTTTATGCCCTCTTTATTTCCTATGAGTTCTCTTAAGCGGGCAGCCAGGACATCTGCTTGCGGGCCGCTGTTTTCTCCTGGAACTTCAAAGAGTAGAGCTCCAGTGGCTGTGAAGCGAGTCTTTACTCCTTCAGTGATCCCTATGTCCGGAAGTTTGATTCTGTTCCTCGCCTCGGACAGAATCTTAGGCATGTCCTTCTGTGGACATGTTAATACTACTGCCGACGTCTTCGGGATCCTTCTCCTATTTCTTCTTTTCTTCTTCTTCTTGATTGAAGTAGAAGTATTAGCTGAGGAAGTCTTATTACTTCCTGCTTTGCTCTCTTTACTCCCAGGAACTCCTTTAGCGGAGGTGCCTGGGGCTGAAGTCGGGGCAACAGATTTCGTTGCCTGCTTGGCCTGTTTGGCAGCGTTCCTGCCGAGGACTTTGGTCCACGGCGTTTCTCCAGGATTGCTAGTCGATCCGCCGAGTGTTTGCGGATTTACAGGTCGGGCTGGTGGCGCAGTCATCTTCTTCTTGGAAGGCTGGGCCTTACTAGTCTCAGGCGGAAGGACTTTGAGAGGTCCTTTGCCTTTATTCTTCTTAGTCTTCTTAGACTTATCTTCTCCATGTTTACCTTCGGGAACCGGGTGCTTCTTGGTGTGGTCTTCTTGGCCGGACACCATGGAAGTGCTTTCTTGGGCCCCGTTGGAAGATACTTGGGGAGAAAGTCGCTCGATGAAGGTGGACATCATGTCTTTCATTTGTGCTTGAACTATCTTAAAGAAAGCAGCAAGCTTGTCATCTATGAGGCCCTCTACATCTTTATTCGCCGATTTGCGGCGAGGAGGAAGAGTCGAAGGTCCTGGCGCGATGTCTTCGTCGTCGTCCTTGAGAATCCTGGTCTTCCCTTTTAGAGATGGTCTTATCGCCGGTGGCCATTCTTCCCTGGGAGGCAGTATTACTGATGAGGGAGCCTGATTGACATTCATGTCTCCCTCCATCTCTACGTCCATTATTTCGTTCGTCCCATTCTTTTTACTGGGTTCTGTACTCCTGTTTGCCTCTGAGGAGGCAGTCGAAGAAGAGTGATGGAGAACAGGCGCGGAGTCGCGGGCCTGTTTTAATTCTTCTCGCAGTTGTGCTATCTCCGCTTTTAGCTGCTCAATTTCTTGAGCATTAGTGCCGTCCGGTGGTGTCGACTTTCGCGTCATGACGTCTGCGTTTACCTCGATCTTCAAGGCCGCATCTCTAAGTATGCGAACGAAGCCGCCCTTGAGATTATTCGACTTCACAGCTACTTCCTCAATCTGCTTAGTCGTCTGCAGTATCTCTGCTGCTATGGCTTGTATGGGTAAGCCAACGGATTCTTGCTCCAACATTTCAACCTTTTCGGAGCGCCGTTTACCTCTGTATTCAGAGGGGTCATAGCTTCCCTCTGCGATCCTCTTCATAGTCTCGATCTCGTCCTTGATTGCTTGGAGCTCGTTGTTTTTCTCTTTGATTGCAAGGATCGCCACTCCCTTTCCTGTGACGATGGGGCGTCCTCGCTTCTTCTTGACTTCCTCGTCAAAGATATATTCTTCGGAGGAAGAGAAACGATTCTCGTGGTCTCTCAAGCGACGAGTTTTCCTTTCCGGGTCGCCGCTTCTTTTCTTCTTCGTCCTCTTGCACGCTCCAGACGCCGTGGTACGTATAGATGCGTCCGAGGCATCGGAGTTATTAGAGGAGAGATCGACAATCTCCGTGTTCGCGTCCTCTATGTCGGAACCTCTGTTAGAAACAGACGTCCATCGCGTCGCGCCTCTATCTTCCTCTTCTGTTGCTGTTGTAGCTGCGCTTGCTTCGGTTAATCTTGAGGCAGGCGGAGGAGAGCCGGCGTGAGCTCACGTTGTGGAAGAGACAGGTAAGTCCGATGGTTGACGGTCTTCTTCGATGGGCTGTTGGCAGTTTTGCATCTTGGCCCGGCCTTCTTCTTGTTAGCCCGCTTGACGACCTGCATGTCCACAAGTCGTGGGAGTTTCATATACTCGCCATCGGTGTCCGTAAGCGCGGCTCTTTTGTTTGCTTCTTCCTCTGTAGAAAGAAGCGCTCTCTTCTGTCCTCTGAGTGACCTGTTTCTTTGCGTATTCGTCGCAGACGCTTATCCACCAGCGCCCCTGCGGAGCAAGCGCTGGATTGCCCGTCGTTGATGACGACATGGCAGGAGCCGGGACGGTACTCCCACCACGCCGGTCCCTGAGGGTCCGAATCCTCTGGGGCTGTAGGTCTTCTTTCCTTTGGTCCGACATCTTCATGTTGTATCAAAGCTTGGTTTGTTTGGGGTTTTCCTTCCCCTAGGCCGATTGGGTGCCCGCCCTGACGACTCCGACCTAGCCGAACTCCTTCCTAACAAGAGACACGCCGCGAGCCCCGCCTCGGAATACGTCCGAGCGGCCCCGCGGCGGTCACGACCTCCTCCCGGGGTGACCAGGCCCACCTCGGAGACTTCCGAGCGGCCCGAAACACCCCCTACGTCATCCCTGGGGTGCCCAGCCCGCAGGCCGGAACACCCTACGCCCCCGGAGACCGTGGGGTCACACCCCCGGTGTGCAACTCCGGTGCGTATACTCGTACCCGCCCCAGGAACGCACCACGTACGCCCCGGAAACGGGTAGAGGTAATCCCTAACCTCGGCTGCGGGAGCACCCGCGTGCAATGCCTCAGAAAGGGATCTTCTCCCCTTGAACGGGAGGCCCCTACCCAACCCCCGGTGGCATGGCGGGGAAACCACCCCCTGCGGCCCCAGCCGGCCGGGATTTGCATTCCGGGTTACCACCTTGGGGGAATAAAACCCACCCTCTCGGCGAAGTGGTCGCCGGGCTCAGGCACCTCGGGACCGCCAAGTCCCGTACCACAGATCTACACCGTCCTAATAAAGGGACGGCCTCTGTGGCCCCTGAGGTTGCCAGGAGGAAGTCAGAAGACCTCCCCTCACGACCCTGACAAGCCGGGCGTTTGTATTCCGGGTCGCCATCCCTTACCACCTTGGGGGGAATAATACCCACCCTCTCGGCGAAGTGGTCGCCGGGCTCAGGAACCCTCGGGAACGCCAAGTCCCGAACCACAGATCTACACCGTCCTAATAAAGGGACGGCCTCTGTGGCCCCTGAGGGTGTACTCCTCGCTAGTACCTCGGGGCAATGCCTACTGTAACCTTTTTTTTTTTTTTTACGACGGGAAATGCACTCTTTACGCATCCCCCTTTCTCTGGGGGTATGTGGGGTCGGGTCTTATGGCTCGCTAGTCGAGGCCTGCCCACTACCCACTAAAACCCGTCGGGGCTCTGACCCAGTGCGTTTTCCTTGAGGGGAGACCGAGGATGCACAGAAGTATAACTTCTCGGTCCCCTCCGCACTTGCATCTCGGCGGATGCTTCTTCTTAGCGAGTTTGTTTTCTCGCTAGGGTCGCCTCTTACTCTACTCCTTGATTCGGAGGAGTTTATCTCCTTTTTGACTTCTCCGTGGAATGTCTATTACTTACGGGGAGGGGGATGTTGTTGTCCCTCCCCGACTGTGTCAACTTAGTGTCCTGGCCCTTGGTCTAGACGCCAAAGGGCTCAAGGACACGTTGTGAGTGCCCGGTTGGGCTGATGGCTGGGAAGAGGGAGGATTATTCCTCGGACTTCTTCCACCGATGGCCCGACTGGTGGGCGCTCTTGGGCGCGGTCTTGATCTCAAGACCCGCGTACTCGCAGGTGGCGTTAATGCCTGGGCGGGAGTCATGCAGGAAGTTGTGGCCGAGGGTTGGCCAGTCCCACGATGATTGCCGCCCGCGTTGCTTCTTGATGGAGCGGACTGTGGATGCCGCTCTCTTTCCCTCTCTGCTTCTGTCTTGCGACGCATGACCGCACTGCAGAAGTCCATGAAGGCTCTCCAGACGTTGTCCTCGTACACCGCAAGCTCGATGATGGTAGGCAGGGATAAGTCCGGTCCCAACACGTTCCTCAAGACCTGCCTCTCCTCCGTCCATGCCGGGCACACTTCAAGAGTGTGCTGGGCGTCGTCAATACTGTCATCGCAATGATGACATGCTGTGGATGCCTCTTTCCCGATCCTATGTAGATAGGAGGAAAAGCATCCGTGGCCCGTGATTATTTGCGTCGTCCAGAAAGATGTGACGCCTTTCCAGCCGCAACGATCCACCCAGTCCTCCATGACTGGGAGGATGGCGGACAGCGTACGCTGGCCGAAGTTGTGAAGGCCGGTGAGTCTGTCCTTCCACTGGCCCACAGTTATGACTCTGTGTCGCCGGCGTAGACGTTTCTTCATCCCAGCTGTGGGCGTGATCCCCCTAGATTTGAGGATTTGTAGATCCTTGTATACTCGATGATACTCCGCAGCGGTGATGTCCACAGGTGGAAGGCCAGCCAGGAGTGCTGCTGCCGGGCGGGCAACGGTCCTATATGCCCGTGCGGTCCTGATAGCCACCTGATGAAAGGCAGCCTCCAAGTTCTTCTGACTCTTTTTGCACGCCGCTAAGTCTTCGGCCCAGACAGGGGCGGCATATAGGGCGATTGAGCGAACGGTGTTCGCATATAAACGCCTCGCTGCGCTGCTTGGGCCTCCGATATTTGGAAGAATCCCACGCAGAGAGGTGGACTTCTCCCTAACTCTCTCCCCAATTCTTTTAAAATGTGGGCCAAAAGACCATTTATGGTCTAAAATGAGGCCCAAGTACTTTAAGTTCTGGGCGATCTGGATTCTGGCCGCACCCACCAAGATTTGTGAAGAAGGTGGAGGCTGAGGACCACCGGTCTTTCCAGAAAACACAATGGCCTCCGTCTTTTCGTGGGCCACGTAAAGGCCAAGCTTCTGAACGGAGCGGAGTACTGAACTGGCCGCTATCTCCCCTCTCGCTCTTGCTTCTGTCCAATCTCTTCCACCCGACAAGATGAGTGTGTCGTCCGCGTAACACACGACTTTGCTATGGGGAGGAAGTGCCGATGAGAAAACCGCGTCATATCCTATGTTCCAAAGGAAAGGGCCGAGGACCGAGCCCTGAGGTACGCCACGTTGTAGACTCCTTTCTTGTACTTTACCGTTATGATCGGTAAAAGTAAAGTACCTATTATGTAGGTAACTTCCCAGTATATCCTTTAAGTATTGAGGGACCTGATGACGGCTAAGGGCCGCTCTGATGACTTCCCAGGGAAGGGAGTTGAACGCGTTTGAGACGTCTATGGATGTCGCGAGCACGACTCCCCCCTGGGAAGTGTGCTCCTCCGTAAAATTCCTCACCGCTGTGATGGCGTTCACCGTTGATATACCGGCTCTGAAGCCGAATTGGTTTCGGCTGAAGTTCGTACCTTCTTTCGAAAGATGCTGGACGAGGCGATTAACTATGATCCTCTCGAAGAGTTTTCCGGCCTCGTCCAGTAAACAAATTGGACGATATGCCGAAGGGGAGTCCTCAGGTTTGCCCTGTTTACGCAGCAGGACTAACTTCGCTTTTTTCCACGGAAGTGGAAAGGCGCCATGTCGTAGGCAGCTATTAAATAACTGGATTATTGGGCCTTGGATACTTTTCAAGGCTAACCTCCAAACAGCTTTAGTCAGGCCATCCGGGCCCGGCGCAGTATTTCCTCTAAGGCCTCTTTTGGCCGCATGGAGGAACTCTTCTTCAGTTATCTCGAGGGCTGCGTTCCAGTCCAGATCTGATGATTGAAGGTGGACTCGGCCGTCTTCGCGGGTATCAGGAGGAAAGAGTTTTCCAATGACCTCTTTGAGAAACTGAGGGGCCAATACTTCCGTAATTGGAGGCGCCATCGGCCTAAGTTTCTTGCATACAATTTTGTACGCTCGACCCCATGGGTCGTCGTCTAAGGCTTCAATTAACTCTGTCCACGATTCTTCTTTGGCCTTACGAATGGCCGTCCGCAGTGTCTTCCTGGCTTCTTTGTAAGTCGCAAGGGCTTCGGCTCTTCTGTCTTGATTGTCACGGCTACGGGTGACCTTTCTACTAGTCCTAATGGCATCTCTTCGTAGCGCCGCTATTTGATCCGACCACCAGTATGCTGATCTTCGAAAACGATGCTTGACTCGCGGCATTGACATGTCACATGCTCGTGTGACAGTTTCTGTGACCCATTGAAGCTGGATTTCAGGATCTTCCTCCTCTTGTGGCAAGTCACTGGCGAAAAGGGAAGCGGCGATGGAAGCCTGAAAAGCGTCCTCATCCAGTTTACGTACCGCCCATCTGCGCCCTTCTCGTGATCGATAAGACATCGATCTTAAAGGTGCTAAAGACACCAAGATGTACCGATGGTCGGAGAGGTGTTCCATGTCCTTAGACACCTTCCAACCAGACACTATGCGTGCTGCCGCCGGGGATGCCCACGACAAGTCGATGATCGACTCTCCCTGCGGGCGGACACATGTGGACGTGTTGCCCCTGTTCAACAGGACTAAGTCCATACTTGCGGCCCAAGCCTCAACAAGGCGGCCTCTCGCGTTAGTTCGTGCCGAGCCCCATGTTGTACTCCACGCATTGAAGTCACCCGCCACAATGATCGGTGAGTTCCTGACACGCCTGATGCAAACTGCTATGTCGTCCAGCCATTTCTGGTACTCCTCAATTGTACCTGAAGGCGGAAGGTAGGTACCGACAATGATAGTTGGCCCCCACCTAGCTGCGACGTAACGTTGTCCTCGTTCTATCGGGGCACATGAGGGAGTGCCCGGGATCCATCTCCATGTGAGAGCCACCGATCCTAGCTCGTCTCCAGTCCAGCAGGGGTGATTCTTGGGAACGTAGTTCGGCTCGGCTACTACTGCGAAGATCATCTTCTGCTCCGCCATCGTATGCAGGAGCAGGTCCTGGGCGCCCTTGGAACGCCCGACGTTTGCCTGAATAAGGCGTAGGGCCATTTACAGGTATCCGGCCTGCCCCTCCTCCGGGGATCTATCTCCATTGACCCTTCGCCGGATTTACCAGCTAAAGGTCTCTTGACACGTTGCGGAAGGGGCGGTGGATTGGTGTTGTCCACTTCTGCGACGTCTCTTCTTCCCTTCCGTATTTGGGTCGTGCATTGCACGCTACCAAGTACATGGTTGGCCTTCCTCTTGAGGTCCGAGCAGATGGGGCATTTTGGAGGGGCCCTGCACATCTTGGCAACGTGTCCTTGCTCTCCACAGCGATAACACCTGCCGGATCTATCAAGTGTCTCTGGACACTTGTCTGCTACGTGCCCCCTCTGCAGGCACTTATAGCATCTGAGGGGGCGTGACTCTAGCAAGTCGACTTTTACTTTGGTCCAACCGACCTTTAGTGTATTTCCTTCTGTGGCTTTTTTGGCGGCCACCAAAGGAATACTCATCCACAGGCTTCCCAGTCCACCTGGGAAGCTTCTTATGCTGCCTGCTTTGATGTCAGAGGCTAAGCAGCCTCCCTTGCTTGCCACGGCACCAATGACCTCGTGGACAGTGAGTGACGGCTCCAGATTCCGCACTCGTATCTCCGCCATTTTAATAGGGCGGTTTATCTTAATGCCCTCTCTATTCACCAGAAGTTCCCTTAAGCGGGCAGCCAGGGCATCTGCTTGGGGACCGCTGCTCTCTCCTGGAACTTCTAAAAGTAAGGCTCCAGTGGCTGTAAAGCGGGTCTTTATCCCGTCGGTAATCCCTATGTCCGGGAGTTTAATCTTGTCCCTTGCCTCGGACAGAATTTTGGGCATGTCCTTTTGTGGACATGTTAGCACCACTGCCGACGTTTTCGGGATGCGTCTCCTGTTTCTTCTTTTCCTCTTCTTCTTAGTCGAGGTGTTGGATGAGGAAGTCTTCTTGCCTTCCACTTTGCCTCTTTTAATCCCAGGAGCTCCTTTAGTGATGGTACCTGGGGCTGAAGTTGAGGCAACAGGTTTCATTACCTGTTTATTCTTCCTAGCTGCATTCCTGCCGAGGACTTTTGTCCACGGCGTTTCCACAGGGTTGCTAGTCGATCCGCTGCACGTTTGCAGATTTTCCGATGGAGCTGGTGGCGCATCCTTCTTCTTCTTAGAAGGCTGAGCCTTGTTATTCTCAAGCGGAGAGACATTTGATGGTCCTTGGCCTTTGTTCTTCTTCGTCTTCTTAGACTTATCTTCTCTATTTTTCTCTTCGGGAACCGGGTGCTTCTTGGTGTGGTCTCTCAGGCCGGACACCATGGAAGTGCTTTCTTGGGCCCCGTTGGGAGATACTTGAGGAGAAAGTCGCTCCGTGAGAGTGGACATCATGTCCCTCATTTGGGCCTGCATCATTTTGGCAAACACCGCTAGCTTGCCATCAATAAGTTCTTCTAGGCCTTTATCCTTATTGGCCGCTTTGCGACGAAGAGTTGTATTCTTGCTCTTCAGAGTTTCTTCGTCGTCGTCGGTAAGTATCCGCGATTTGCCTTGTACGGGCGGCCTAATCGCCGGTGGCCACTCCTCCCGGGGTGGAAGCGTCACAGACGGAGGGGCTGGAACATGGCTTGATTCAGCTCCAGTATCCATCTCCATAGGTTCGTCCCTAACTTGATTGTTCCCAGATAAGGGAGACGTCATCGCAGTAGAGCGGACTCTGTCTAATTCTTCGCGTAGTTGCCTAACCTCGGCCCTTAACTGCTCGACCTCTTGAGCATCCGTGCTTTGCATTGGCAACACCTTACGCGTCATTGCGTCCGCGTTTATTTCTATCTTAAGGGCGGCTTCCCTTAAGATGCGTACAAAGCCGCCCTTTAAGTTGCTGGATTTTACAGCAACCTCCTCTATCTTCTTAGCTGTTTGCAGGATCTCTGCCGCCATGGCCTGTACTGGCAAACCGGCAGACTCCTGCTCTATCCTCTCTGCCATCTGGGAACGACGTTTCCCCTTATAGTCGGATGGGTCGTATCCGCCCTCCGCAATTTGCTTCATAAGCCTAATCTCGTCCTTGATAGATTCAAGCTCCTTAGTCTTTTCTTTGATGGCAAGAATTTCAACGCCTTTCCCAGTTACTATTGGGCGTCCACGTTTCTTCTTCTTTCCTTCGAGCATGTCTTCGAAGAAATTCTCCTCCGAGGAAGAGAGAGAACGGTCCGTGCGCGCCGTCACACGGCGGGCTTTAGCGTCAACTTCGCGATTTCTTCTTCTGGATCTCTTAGACGCTCCAGACGCAGTAGTGCGAATAGAGACGTCCGTGGCGTCAGATGAATCCAAATTGATGACGTCCGTGTCTCTGTTTTCGTCCATGCTTGCGTCTTCCACTGAAGATTGTTGCGGCGCGCTACGAGCATCATCCTCCGTTGCTGTTGTTGGGCAGGTTTCCGTCAGCGCAGTTGGCGGAGGAGAACCTGCACTTGGTCGAATAGTGCCAAAAACACCCGTTGATGTCGACGGCTGGTTCTTCTTAGTTGCCGCGCTGGGTCTTGTCCTACTCTTAGGACCAACCTTCCTTCTTGCTTTCTTGACGACTTCCATTCCAATAAGTCGTGGAAGCTTCAGAAATTCTCCATCGGTGTCCGTGCATGGAGCGGCTCTTCTGTTCGTTTCTCCCTCTGAGAGAGAAAGACCTCGATCCTCCTGGTCAGATCGAGCTTCATTTGTCGCAGGCGCATTGTCCACCAGCGCCCCTGCGGGGCAAGCGCTGGATCGCCCGTCGTTGGATGACGACATGGCAGGAGCCGGGACGGTACTCCCACCACGCCGGTCCCTGAGGGTCCGAATCCTCTGGGGCTGTAGAACTTCCTTCTTTTGGTCTGACATCTTCATGTTGTATCAAGGGTTGGTTTGTGTAGGGTTTTCCTTCCCCTAGGCCGATTGGGTGCCCGCCCTGCCGACTCCGACCTAGCCGCTTCCTTCTTTCTTCCAGAGACACGCCGCGAGCCCCGCCTCGGAATACGTCCGAGCGGCCCCGCGGCGGTCAAAACCTCCTCCCCGGGGTGACCAGGCCCACCTCGGAAACTTCCGAGCGGCCCGAAACACCCCCTACGTCATCCCTGGGGTGCCCAGCCCGCAGGCCGGAACACCCTACGCCCCCGGAGACCGTGGGGTCACACCCCCGGTGTGCAACTCCGGTGCGTATACTCGTACCCGCCCCAGGAACGCACCACGTACGCCCCGGAAACGGGTAGAGGTAATCCCTAACCTCGGCTGCGGGAGCACCCGCGTGCAATGCCTCAGAAAGGGATCTTCTCCCCTTGAACGGGAGGCCCCTACCCAACCCCGGGTGGCATGGCGGGAAACCAATTCCCCTGCGGCCCCAGCCGGCCGGGATTTGCATTCCGGGTTACCTTCCCTTACCACCTTGGGGGGAATAAAACCCACCCTCTCGGCGAAGTGGTCGCCGGGCTCAGGCACCTCGGGACCGCCAAGTCCCGTACCACAGATCTACACCGTCCTAATAAAGGGACGGCCTCTGTGGCCCCTGAGGTTGCCAGGAGGAAGTCAGAAGACCTCCCCTCACGACCCTGACAAGCCGGGCGTTTGTATTCCGGGTCGCCATCCCTTACCACCTTGGGGGGAATAATACCCACCCTCTCGGCGAAGTGGTCGCCGGGCTCAGGAACCCTCGGGAACGCCAAGTCCCGAACCACAGATCTACACCGTCCTAATAAAGGGACGGCCTCTGTGGCCCCTGAGGGTGAACCTAACCTAACCTAACCTAACCTAACCTAACCTAACCTAACCTAACCTAACCTAACCTAACCTAACCTAACCTAACCTAACCTAACCTAACCTAACCTAACCTTTTTTTTTAACGACGGGAAATGCCTTTACGCATCCCCCCCTGTTTGACTAGGGGGGGTATGTGGGGCTCAGGTCTTACGGCTCGCTGACTCGAGCCTGCCCACTACCCACTAAAACCCGTCGGGAGCCTGTTTGCACAGGCTGGGACTACTCGGCGTTTGGGAACGGCTCGGGTACGCTAACATAACTTCCTTAGCCGTCCCCCGCCTTGACCCAAGGTCCCAGTCCTGGCCGCGCCCTTCCCTATTTAGCGGGAAAGACACGGCGCCCAGCCGATGACATGGCTGGGCTGCCCTCCTATCTACTCGGCTACAGAGGGGCTACCACCTCTGCAGCCGTACCTCTTACGTAAGAGGATGTCAGCGGCTGGGTTAAACACCAACCGCTGCCCCTCACTAAGTCCTAAAGGGAGGAAGAGAAGACGAAGACCCCTCACGCCAAAGCGAGCTATTGGGGCCCCGAACTCCTCTCCCTTTCCAAGGAGATTTCCACTCTAGTTCTGAAAAGAACTGGTTAGTTTATAGCCCTGAAAAGGGCTAGAAAAAACCCGCGGCATTTGCCGCACGGCCCTTATGGGCCCTCCTACTCTCCAAGTACAGAAGGGGGAGAAGAGAATGTTTTCACTTCTCCCCCTTAGTCCTATCTAGGCCTTAAATGGGCCAAAGGTTTTGTCCTTCTCCTCAAACGAGGAGGGACACCTCCTCCGTCTCCTAGTGAATCCAGAGGGGCAACTTCGCCTCTCCGGACTCTCTCTTCTTCCTCCTTTTGCGACAAAACTATGTCGCAAAAGGAGGCAAATATCTCCCAATCTTCCTTTCCCTCGAGAACCTTAGGAATTAAGACCTCAAGGGAAAGATCGTTCCCAAACTTAGTGGTCAAGGCTCGGCGCTCTTCGGCGAAAGTTGGACATTCCGCCAGAGTATGTTGCGCCGAGTCTTGACTAGCCCCGCACTGGTGGCAGCACGCCGTGGGCTCACGACCAATTCGGCACAGATAATCCCCGAAACACCCATGTCCGGAGATCATCTGTGCCGACCTGAAGGTGAGGCGATAACACGCCCCACTTATCCACTCCCCTAACACCGGGGCTAATGCCCCTAATGTGCGGCGGGCTGGTGCACCTGACGCGCTAAGACTTGCGCGCCACCAGCCCAGCATATCATTTCTTGCCTGCTTCCTTAGGCGCGCCATAATGGCGGCTGTGGGGCAGAGTCCCCTCCTCTTCATACGGGAGACACGCTCATATACCTGAGCGCGCTCCCGAGCGAGCAACTCCAGCGGTGGGAGTCCAGCAAGCACCGTAGCGGCATCATGCGACACCGTACGGTAGCAGCGGGCGACTCGTATGGCCACTCCGCGCATGGTGCGGCGCAGAGTGGCAGTTGTGGCGCGATGACAGTGCGCTAAGTCGCCCGCAAAGATCGGTGCGCCGTACATAGCCACCGACTGTACGGTCGTCGCATAAAGACGCCGCACCCTTCCTGATGGGCCCCCAAGATTGGGCATTAGACGGCCAAGTGCCGCTGAGATCTTGCCCAATCTGGGGGCAAGTTGAGCGAAGTGCTCGCCGAATCTCCATTTGCTGTCCAGAATGAGCCCCAGATATTTAATATGGGGACTCACCTGAACAGCCGAACCACTCACCAAGATGGAGGAATGAGGAGGGGGAAGGGAATTCGCAGAGGCACCGCAAAACACTAGTGCCTCCGTTTTCTCCGGGGCCACCCTTAGTCCCATTCTGCGAACCGCCCCGACTACTGCCGCCACAGCCACTTCGCCCGTAGCCCGGGCCTCCCACCAGTTGTCACCCCGGGCCAGCACAAGTGTGTCATCGGCGTAACACACTGCGCTGCAACCCGGGGGAAGCGCAGTCCTAAGGACTCTGTCGTACGCGAGGTCCCAAAGCAGGGGGCCAAGCACAGACCCCTGTGGGACCCCGCGGTCTACCGTTCTGGAGACCCGCCTACCCTGGCGGTCCCTGTACTCCAGCGTCCTACCATCAAGGTAGGAACGCATTACTCGTTGGAGGTGATCGGGAACCTGGAAGTAATCTAACGCTTCCCCGATCACCCTCCACGGCAGGGTGTTGAAAGCATTTGTCACATCCAATGACACCGCTAACAACACCCCGCCATCCCTCGTAGCAGCTTCCGCCAGGGCTCTAACGCGTGAAATCGCGTCAATCGTTGAACGCCCCGGACGGAAGCCGTATTGCTCCTCGTGGAGTCCATTCTCCCGACCTGCCAGATGCTGGACGAGGCGGGCAGCGATAATTCGCTCCAATAACTTCCCGACCTCGTCCAACAAGCAGATTGGTCGGTACGAGGAGGAGTACCCCGGGTTTGCCGGGCTTAGGAATCAAAGTGAGAAGGGCTTTCTTCCAAGCCCGGGAAAGACTCCCTCCCGCAGACATGCATTAAATACTTGCCCAACCTGTTTGGGCAATACTTTTCCGGCCGCCAAGGCCACAACTTTACCGGGGACGCCGTCAGGACCCGGTGCCTTATTAGCCTTGAGTCTCCTGACGGCGCCGATCAGCTCCTCTTCTGAAATCTCCCACTCTTCTTGCCATTGAAGGTCCCCTTCGGTTTGGGGAATAACAGGTCCCTCATTTGGTGGAAATAAAGTATTCACCACCCCCTTTAAAACTGAGGGGGCTAACTGCTCTGTCACGGGAGGCGCCCAAGATCGAAGCTTGCCCAAAACTATTTTGTATGGGCGCCCCCATGGATCCTCTTCCAATGTTTGAAGGAGTTCGTCCCAAGCTTTGGCCTTGGCAGCCGCAATGGCAGCCTTAAGTTTTCCGCAAGCCTCCCTGTAGTCAGCATACCTGCTGGCTATGATCTCGGGAGACCGTCCTCGAGAACGCGCGCGTGTAAAGCCACGTCTATTGTGGACGGAGGCACGTCTAAGTTCGGCGATTTCTTCCGTCCACCAATATGCAGCACGATGGGGTTTAGAGGGAGTGGCCCTAGGCATAGACGCCTCACAAGCGTCAGTAAGTGTACGTCTAAGCCACTCAACTCCTTCGTGCGCCGATAACCCCGCCGGATTTTGCGACCAAGTCGCAGCTTCCAGTGCGGCCTCCAATTGGCCACACTCCAATTTCTTAAGAGCCCATCTTGGTCGTCCCCTGTTGACGAACCGTCGGGCTCTTACATTCCGCAGAGTGGTGCCGAGAGACATTTGGATGTATAAGTGATCCGAAAGCGTCTCCTCGTCCACCACCTGCCAACCTGACACCAATGCGCGCGCGGAGGGAGATATCCAAGTCAGATCAACTATTGATTCACCCCTCCACGCAACGCAAGTACTAGCAGCTCCCTCATTGGCAAGAAGGAGCCCCAATGCTGCCGCCCAATTAACCAGGGCTTCACCCCGACGATCAGACCTCGGGGAACCCCATGCGACGTGTTTCGCATTGAAGTCCCCCGCTATTAACACTTGCCCAGATAAACAGGACCTCAAGACCGAGCCTAAGATCTCTAATCGATCCTCAAAATCAGAAAAGGACAGTGAGGGGGAGATGTAGACGCCAACGATGGTAAACTTTCCCCACTTAACCCCTACGTATCCATCTCCTTTTCCCCATAAAGTACAGAGAGGAGAGATGTTATGCCATGTAATGGCAACCAAGCCGCAGTTATCACCCACCCAGCGGGAGTGACCGGGCGGAACGGAGTGTGGCTCCGCAGCTACGCCAATACATGAGCCACGGGCCGCCACGCTGTGGACAAACAAGTCCTGGGCACGGCGGGCATGGTTCAGATTGGCCTGGAGGATTATGGCGGTGAAAGCGAGGCCGTTGCAGCCTCCTCCAGGCTGTTACTTCCTTCGGCCAATGTAATAACCATTGGCTCTTTGCTACTTTGTTCCAATGGAACTTGTCCGTCTACCTCCATGGCAGTGGTTACAGAAGAAGTCCTTATACTCGGACTTTTGTCCGGAAACACTATTTTGCCTGCTTTGGACTTCGCAGGACATGCACGTCCGCCCAATCTGTGGTTTGAAGGTCTCCCCACCTTCTTACAAACAGGGCAGACTGCGGGGGACGTGCAATCAGCTACCTTATGCCCGGAAGAACCACAGCGGAAACAATTTCCACTGCGATCTTCTTTACAAGGGCATCTCTGGCGTACGTGGCCCGACTGCAAACACCTAAAGCATTGCAGCGGGCGCGCCGCTAACAACTCAACTCTGGCCTTAGTCCAGCCAACCTGTACCCGACCTTCAGAAGCCAATTTGTTGGCAGCGTGAAGCGGGCACTGAACCCAGACGGTTCTAAGACCGTCACCTGAGAGGCGAAGTACGCCTAACTTAAATTGCGTAGGCTGGCAAGACGTAGCACCAGCCAACGCATCCATCACCTCCTGTGCAGTAGCGGAGTCATCTAACCCGCGTATTCTAATCTCCGCCATCTTAACGGGTCGCTGGATTGTGACCCCCTCTAATCCTTCCAGGGCCTTAGATAATTCTTGAGCCAATACATCCGCCTTCTGCGAACCTTCGGGGCCAGAGACCTCATACATTTGGGCCCCAGTTGCAGCCCTTCTAGGCCTTACCTGACTAATTCCCAGACTGGCCAGATCAATTTTGCTCTTGGCCAATCTAAGGACATCGCCGCTTTTGTCTGGAGGGCAGTTTATTACAACCGCCGCTGCCCGCGGAGGTTTCCGCTTGTTCGCTGCCTTCTTTTTTCCGGCAGATTTAACAGGGGCGTTGGAATTCCCCTGTTTCCGTCCCACAGGTGTCCTTGAAGATTTCCTGGCCTTCAAGGTCTTCTTTTTATCTTCTACGGAAGAAGAGATGGTCGTCTTCTTCCTCGCCTTCCTTCCGACCACCGCAGTCCATGACTCGGTTGACCGAGTAACAGCGCTGGTTTCCGCGCTTTCGCCTGATGTCTTCTTCCTAGAAAGAGATACTGGCGGAGGCATCCGGGACCTATCTTTATCTCGGTCTGCCTTCCCACTTGTCTCAGCTGTAGAGCCACTCTTCTTTCCTGACTTCTCCGACGCAGGTTGCGGAGCTGATACGGAACTCTTCTTAGTACCGCCTTTAGAAGGCTTTTGCCTTCCAGAGGAGAGGGGAACAGCAGAGATCTCTGTCTCGGCTTCCATACCGTCAAAGTTTGGATTCGAAGTACCAAAGTTTGGAACTAATGAGCCAAATTTCTTCTCGCACCATTTATTAAATAGGCCGTCAAAGCGCTTAAGTAACGCTTCTTCAGCCTCTTCCATTGTTGGAGAAGTATTCCTCGTTGCTCTCGATCTGAGAGTTCGTGATGTACTCGGCACATCACGCAAGTCCTGGGCTGGAAGCTCCGCTGCTCTTGACCTAAGGCTTCGAATCTCTTCCTTGAGATTTCGGATTTCCTTTTTGGCTTCTTCCAGCTCTTTTACTAATGTAAAAGACTCCGAAACAACTTCTTGTGCCGGCCTCCTGGCCGATTTAGAAGCCATAATGGCAAGACTAGCACTTGTCTTGCAGGCTGCAGTCTTCAACTCTTTTATAAGAGTGCCCTTAAGGCCTTTGGAGACACATGCCACCTTTATCACTTGATTCATGGCCTCAAAGGCCCTCGCAGTTAAATCTTCAAGAGGAGCTTCTCTAAGGTCCTCCATATACCGCTCGATCATGTTATCCGTGGATACACGGATTTTTTCCGGCAACGAGCTAGAAGGGTCAAGTATCCTCTTGGTTTCCTCGAGGTCAGACATCTTCTTCTCAGCCTCCACTAGACGTAGCTTGGCGGACGCCAATCCTACGTATTCTCCCGTAGTGGGAGGACGTCCCCTTTTACGAGTACTCATGGTGGACAAATCAAAGTCCACCGAGGAGTCGTCTTCAACATCCGTAACACATATCGTGTCGGATTGTATGTCCGTCGTGGCATTGGACATTATAGAGGGCGTGGGTGAACTTGCCCTTGACGTTCTCAACCTCTCGACTAAGGGAGCTAAATAAGGTGACGTCCTCATCGCATCCCTCTTTGTGCTCGCTGGACCAGGCCTCTTGGCCTTTCCAAGGCTCGAACCACCTATCATCGCAGACGCTATTTCCTCTGTTGCCCCTGCGGGGCAAGCAACAGATGGCCCATCATGTGATGACGACGGGAGGGGAGCTGGGACAGCACTCCCCTCGCGCCGACTCCTGAGGGTCCGGTCCCCCTGGAGTGGTAAGTCTTTCTTATTTTGGGCCGACATTTTCATAGTTCAAAATAAGGTGGTTTGTATAAGGTTTGCTCCCCTAGGCCGGTTGGGTGCCATCCCTAACGACCCCGGCCTGGCCGACTCCTTAAACTCGCGGCGCGTGGGCCCCGCCTCGGAATATGTCCGAGCGGCCCCACGCCCGCCCACACAGCTCCGAAGAGCACAGGAACAGAAAGGAAGGAAGGAAGGAAAGGAAGGAATAAGAGAAAAACAAAAAATACAAAAAACAAAATAAACATAATAGAAACAAAAAAAAAACCCCTAAACCCCCAAAACCCTCCCCCCATAACCCCCCATTCCCCACACCTTGCCGGAGGGAGGTCTTAGACCATCCCCTAACGACCCCGGCGGGCCGGGCGTTTGAATTCCGGGTCGCCATCCCTTACCACCTTGGGGGGAATAATACCCACCCTCTCGGCAAAGTGGTCGCCGGGCTCAGGGAACACCTCCGGGAACGCCAAGTCCCGTACCGCGGATCCCAGCCCTGAGAAGGACTGTTCACCGCGGCCCCTGAAGGTTTGTACCTCCCACGGCTCGAGTACATGCTGTACTCGAAGTGCAATGCCAGGGAGGTACTGTGCGCTCTTAGTAGGATCGAACCTCCCCGCCGGGCCTCCCGGGACTAAGTCCCAGGTACTGCCCCAGCGGATCGTTGATTCGATCCCTTAAGCCCTCTCACCACGACAAGGTGGCGCACAACGAGAGGGAACCTAACCTAACCTTTTTTTTTTTTTTTTTTTTTTACGACGGAAATGCACTCTTTACGCATCCCCCTTTCTCTGGGGGTATGTGGGGTCGGGTCTTATGGCTCGCTATTCGAGGCCTGCCCACTACCCACTAAAACCCGTCGGGCTCTTGCCCAGTGCGCTTGACTCTGAAGAGAGGCGAGGGTTTGCGGAGCATTTCATCTCGTCCCTCTCTTCCGCACTAAGTCCGCCGTTGATACGGACTCTACTTCTAGGCATTATCTTGCCGTACTTGTGTCGTTGACTCGACTTCTTCGAGGAGTATATCTTCTTTAGGCTTCTTCTTTAAGGTGTCCTGTGAAACTACGGGGAGGGAGGAGTACTAGTCCCTCCCCGCGTTGGTCATCTCTGTGTCCTTGAAGGGGACACTGAAGAGGAATGTCTCGAGAGACCTCCTGTGGTGGGTCTTGATCTTAAGACCCTTGTACTTGTTTGTGCAGCTTGCACTGAGGCATGATGGTCCTGTGTTCTGCCTCTATTTCGCCTTCTGACAGGGGCGTCAATAGACTGAGCTTGATGCTCCCTTTCCCTTTCGCTGTCTTCTTTCTGTTGCATGACGGCGTTGCAAAATTGCATGA
The DNA here is from genome assembly GCF_019399895.1 of Cardiocondyla obscurior. Taxonomy (NCBI): domain Eukaryota; kingdom Metazoa; phylum Arthropoda; class Insecta; order Hymenoptera; family Formicidae; genus Cardiocondyla; species Cardiocondyla obscurior. Next base: position 101,485 of record NC_091868.1, read on the forward strand.
ACGCCAACCATACTTCTTCACTTTCTACAGCATTCTTCATAATACTTGGCAGGGATAGATCTTGTCCTGCAACGTCGATGAGCGCTTGTCGCTCTACTGCCCAGGCTGGACACACTGCTAAAGTGTGTTGGGCGTGATCTACTGCATCATCATCGCAGTGATGACAGATTGCCGATGTCTCCTTTCCTATCCTATGAAGGTAGGAGGCAAAACAGCCATGCCCGGTGATAATTTGAGATGTCCAAAAGGACAACACTCCTTTCCAACCTTGTCGATCCATCCAGTCATTGATGACTGGAACTATCGCTGATAAAGTACGCTGGCCGTAGTTTGATGAACTGGCGAGCCTACTCTTCCACTCTTCGATGGTGATCTTCCTGTGCCTCTGTCTGATGCGAGTTTTTTGGGCCGCAGTAGGCACGATTCCTCTAGTCTTCAAAATCTGGAAGCTCTGGAAGGTGTTGAGAAATTCAATCGCCGTAATGTCTACCGGCGGGAGACATGCAATTAATGCCGCCGCAGGTCTAGCCACGGTTCGATATAACCTGGCTGTTCTTGTCGCCACTAGATGAAAGGCGACCTCTAACTCTTTTTGGCCATTCTTGTTAATGGCCAAGTCCTTGGCCCATACGGGCGCTGCGTACAACGCGATGGCTCTAATAGTGTTGGCGTATAAACGCCTCGCTGCAGCGCTGGGGCCTCCTAAGTTAGGCAATATACCTCGTAGAGAATGGGACTTCTCTTTAACCTTACGCGCAATTTCCTTAAAATGAAGGCTAAAAGACCATCTGTGATCCAGCAATAATCCTAAGTACTTAAGTTTTCTAAACCTAACCTAACCTTTTTTTTTTTTTTTTTACGACGGGAAATGCACTCTTTACGCATCCCCCTTTTTCTCTGGGGGGGTATGTGGGGGTCGGGTCTTATGGCTCGCTAGTCGAGGCCTGCCCACTACCCACTAAAACCCGTCGGGGCTCTGACCCAGTGCGTTTTCCTTGAGGGGAGACCGAGGATGCACAGAAGTATAACTTCTCGGTCCCCTCCGCACTTGCATCTCGGCGGATGCTTCTTCTTAGCGAGTTTGTTTTCTCGCTAGGGTCGCCTCTTACTCTACTCCTTGATTCGGAGGAGTTTATCTCCTTTTTGACTTCTCCGTGGAATGTCTATTACTTACGGGGAGGGGGTTGTTGTCCCTCCCCGACTGTGTCAACTTAGTGTCCTGGCCCTTGGTCTAGACGCCAAAGGGCTCAAGGACACGTTGTGAGTGCCCGGTTGGGCTGATGGCTGGGAAGAGGGAGGATTATTCCTCGGACTTCTTCCACCGATGGCCCGACTGGTGGGCGCTCTTGGGCGCGGTCTTGATCTCAAGACCCGCGTACTCGCAGGTGGCGTTAATGCCTGGGCGGGAGTCATGCAGGAAGTTGTGGCCGAGGGTTGGCCAGTCCCACGATGATTGCCGCCCGCGTTGCTTCTTGATGGAGCGGACTGTGGATGCCGCTCTCTTTCCCTCTCTGCTTCTGTCTTGCGACGCATGACCGCACTGCAGAAGTCCATGAAGGCTCTCCAGACGTTGTCCTCGTACACCGCAAGCTCGATGATGGTAGGCAGGGATAAGTCCGGTCCCAACACGTTCCTCAAGACCTGCCTCTCCTCCGTCCATGCCGGGCACACTTCAAGAGTGTGCTGGGCGTCGTCAATACTGTCATCGCAATGATGACATGCTGTGGATGCCTCTTTCCCGATCCTATGTAGATAGGAGGAAAAGCATCCGTGGCCCGTGATTATTTGCGTCGTCCAGAAAGATGTGACGCCTTTCCAGCCGCAACGATCCACCCAGTCCTCCATGACTGGGAGGATGGCGGACAGCGTACGCTGGCCGAAGTTGTGAAGGCCGGTGAGTCTGTCCTTCCACTGGCCCACAGTTATGACTCTGTGTCGCCGGCGTAGACGTTTCTTCATCCCAGCTGTGGGCGTGATCCCCCTAGATTTGAGGATTTGTAGATCCTTGTATACTCGATGATACTCCGCAGCGGTGATGTCCACAGGTGGAAGGCCAGCCAGGAGTGCTGCTGCCGGGCGGGCAACGGTCCTATATGCCCGTGCGGTCCTGATAGCCACCTGATGAAAGGCAGCCTCCAAGTTCTTCTGACTCTTTTGCACGCCGCTAAGTCTTCAGCCCAGACAGGGGCGGCATATAGGGCGATTGAGCGAACGGTGTTCGCATATAAACGCCTCGCTGCGCTGCTTGGGCCTCCGATATTTGGAAGAATCCCACGCAGAGAGGTGGACTTCTCCCTAACTCTCTCCCCAATTCTTTTAAAATGTGGGCCAAAAGACCATTTATGGTCTAAAATGAGGCCCAAGTACTTTAAGTTCTGGGCGATCTGGATTCTGGCCGCACCCACCAAGATTTGTGAAGATGGTGGAGGCTGGGGGCCACCTGTTTTCCCAGAGAATATAATGGCCTCTGTCTTCTCATGGGCCACGTGGAGGCCCAGTTTCTGGACGGTGCGGAGTACGGAACTAGCCGCTATCTCTCCTCTCGTTCTTGCTTCTGTCCAATCTTCTCCCCCCGACAGGATGAGCGTGTCGTCAGCGTAACACACAACTCCGCAGTGGGGGGGAAGCGCCGATGAAAGGACCGTGTCGTATCCTATGTTCCATAGGAACGGGCCGAGGACGGAGCCTTGGGGTACGCCACGTTGTAAGCTCCTCTCCTGGACTTCACCGTTGTGGTCGGTGAAAGTAAAGTACCTATTATGTAGGTAACTTCCTAATATGTCCCTTAGATATTTTGGGACTCGATGCCGACTGAGGGCCGCTCTAATGGTTTCCCAAGGAAGAGAGTTGAACGCATTAGAGACGTCAATGGATGTTGCAAGCGTAACTCCCCCCTGAGAAACATATTCTTCCGTGAAGTTCCTCACCGCTGTGATGGCGTCCACCGTTGAAAGGCCGGCTCTAAAGCCGAATTGATTTCGGCTGATATTTACGCCTTCTTTCCCAAGGTGCTGAACGAGGCGATTCACTATAACTCTTTCAAAAAGTTTCCCGGCCTCGTCCAGCAAGCAGATCGGGCGATATGCCGAAGGAGAGTCTTCCGGTTTGCCCTGTTTACGTAGCAGGACTAACTTTGCCCTTTTCCATGGAAGCGGAAAGGCACCACGTCGTAGACAGCTATTAAATAGCTGTATTATGGAGCCTTGAAGATTTTTCAAGGCTAACTTCCAAACCGCTTTAGGCAGGCCGTCCGGGCCCGGTGCGGTGTTTCCTCTGAGGCCTCTTTTGGCCGCATGGAGAAACTCTTCTTCACTTATCTCTAAGGCCTCATTCCAGTCCAGATCCGCAGATTGAAGGTGGACTCGACCTTCTTCGCGGGTGTCCGGAGGGAAAAGCTTGTTGATAACTTCTTTGAGGAACTGGGGATCCAGTACTTCTGTGGTTGGAGGCGCCATCGGCCTAAGTTTTTTGCATACAATCTTGTACGCACGACCCCACGGGTCGTCATCTAGGGCCTCGATCAGTTCTGTCCACGACTCTTCTTTGGCCTTGCGAATGGCCGTCCGTAGTGTTTTTCTGGCTTCTTTATAGATCGCCATAGTTTCGGCTCTTCTTTCTTGATTATTGCGGCTACGAGTGACTCTTCTATTAGCCTTAATGGCTTCTTTTCGTAGCGCCGCAATGTGATCTGACCACCAATACGCTGATCTTCGAAAGCGGTGTCTTACCCTCGGCATAGACATGTCACAGGCGCGTGTGACTGTCTCTGTGATCCACTGGAGTTGGATTTCGGGATCTTCTTCTTCTTTCGGCAGATCGCTGGTGAAAAGAGAAGCCGCGATGGAGGCTCGGAAAGCGTCCTCGTCCAACTTCCGCGTTGCCCATCTGCGTTCGTCTCCTGGTCGACGGGAAGTCGATCTCAGAGACGCCAAAGACATCAGGATATACCGATGATCGGAGAGGTGCTCCATGTCTATGGACACCTTCCAGTCAGACACCATGCGTGCCGCCGCAGGGGATGCCCACGACAAGTCGATGATCGACTCTCCCTGCGGGCGGACACATGTGGACGTGTTGCCCCTATTCAAGAGGACTAAGTCCATACTTGCGGCCCAAGCCTCGACAAGGCGGCCTCTTGCGTTGGTGCGTGCCGAGCTCCAGGTTGTACTCCACGCGTTGAAGTCTCCCGCCACGATGGTCGGTGAGTTCCTCAGGTGTCTGATGTACACCGCCATGTCGTCCAGCCATTTCTGGTACTCCTCAATGGTGCCTGAAGGCGGAAGGTAAGTACCGATGACGATCGTTGGCCCCCATCTAGCTGCGACGTAATGTTGTCCTCGCTCCAGCGGGGCACACGAGGGGGTGCCCGGAATCCATCTCCATGTGAGTGCTACCGATCCTAGCTCGTCTCCAGTCCAGCAGGGGTGGTCCTTGGGAACGTAGTTCGGCTCGGCGACTACTGCGAAAATCATCTTCTGCTCCGCCATCGTATGCAGGAGCAGGTCTTGAGCGCCCTTAGAGCGCCCGACGTTTGCCTGAATAAGGCGTAGGGCCATTTACAAATAGCCGACTTGCCCCTCCTCCGGGGGATCGATCTCCATTGACCCTTCGCTGAATTTTCCAGCTGTGGGTCTCTTGGCCCGTTGTGGAAGAGGCGGTGGGTTGGTGTTGTCCACTTCTGCGACGTCTCTTCTTCCCTTCCGTATTTGAGTCGTGCATTGCGCGCTACCAAGTACGTGGTTGGCCTTCCTGTTGAGATCCGAACAGATGGGGCACTTTGGAGGGGCCCTGCACATCTTGGCAAAGTGTCCTTGCTCTCCACAACGGTAACACCTGCCAGATCTGTCAAGTGTCTCTGGACACTTGTCTGCTACGTGCCCTCTCTGCAGGCACTTATAGCACCTGAGAGGGCGTGCCTCTAGTAGGTCGATTCTCACTTTCGACCAGCCGACCTTTATTGTACCTCCTTCCGTGGCTTTCTTGGCGGCCACTAAAGGGATACTCAACCACAGGCTTCCCAGTCCACCTGGGACGCTTCTTATATCGCCGGCTTTAATGTCGGAGGTTAAACAGCCTCCTTTATTTGCCACGGCGTTGCATACCTCGTGGACAGTAAGTGACGGCTCCAAATTCCGCACTCGTATCTCCGCCATTTTAGTGGGGCGGTTTACTTTTATGCCCTCTTTATTTCCTATGAGTTCTCTTAAGCGGGCAGCCAGGACATCTGCTTGCGGGCCGCTGTTTTCTCCTGGAACTTCAAAGAGTAGAGCTCCAGTGGCTGTGAAGCGAGTCTTTACTCCTTCAGTGATCCCTATGTCCGGAAGTTTGATTCTGTTCCTCGCCTCGGACAGAATCTTAGGCATGTCCTTCTGTGGACATGTTAATACTACTGCCGACGTCTTCGGGATCCTTCTCCTATTTCTTCTTTTCTTCTTCTTCTTGGTTGAAGTAGAAGTATTAGCTGAGGAAGTCTTATTACTTCCTGCTTTGCCTCCTTTACTCCCAGGAACTCCTTTAGCGGAGGTGCCTGGGGCTGAAGTCGGGGCAACAGATTTCGTTGCCTGCTTGGCCTGTTTGGCAGCGTTCCTGCCGAGGACTTTGGTCCACGGCGTTTCTCCAGGATTGCTAGTCGATCCGCCGAGTGTTTGCGGATTTACAGGTCGGGCTGGTGGCGCAGTCATCTTCTTCTTGGAAGGCTGGGCCTTACTAGTCTCAGGCGGAAGGACTTTGAGAGGTCCTTTGCCTTTATTCTTCTTAGTCTTCTTAGACTTATCTTCTCCATGTTTACCTTCGGGAACCGGGTGCTTCTTGGTGTGGTCTTCTTGGCCGGACACCATGGAAGTGCTTTCTTGGGCCCCGTTGGAAGATACTTGGGGAGAAAGTCGCTCGATGAAGGTGGACATCATGTCTTTCATTTGTGCTTGAACTATCTTAAAGAAAGCAGCAAGCTTGTCATCTATGAGGCCCTCTACATCTTTATTCGCCGATTTGCGGCGAGGAGGAAGAGTCGAAGGTCCTGGCGCGATGTCTTCGTCGTCGTCCTTGAGAATCCTGGTCTTCCCTTTTAGAGATGGTCTTATCGCCGGTGGCCATTCTTCCCTGGGAGGCAGTATTACTGATGAGGGAGCCTGATTGACATTCATGTCTCCCTCCATCTCTACGTCCATTATTTCGTTCGTCCCATTCTTTTTACTGGGTTCTGTACTCCTGTTTGCCTCTGAGGAGGCAGTCGAAGAAGAGTGATGGAGAACAGGCGCGGAGTCGCGGGCCTGTTTTAATTCTTCTCGCAGTTGTGCTATCTCCGCTTTTAGCTGCTCAATTTCTTGAGCATTAGTGCCGTCCGGTGGTGTCGACTTTCGCGTCATGACGTCTGCGTTTACCTCGATCTTCAAGGCCGCATCTCTAAGTATGCGAACGAAGCCGCCCTTGAGATTATTCGACTTCACAGCTACTTCCTCAATCTGCTTAGTCGTCTGCAGTATCTCTGCTGCTATGGCTTGTATGGGTAAGCCAACGGATTCTTGCTCCAACATTTCAACCTTTTCGGAGCGCCGTTTACCTCTGTATTCAGAGGGGTCATAGCTTCCCTCTGCGATCCTCTTCATAGTCTCGATCTCGTCCTTGATTGCTTGGAGCTCGTTCGTTTTCTCTTCTTGATCGTGCAAGACGATCGCCGACTTCCTCTCGTCTTACGATGCGTCCGAGGCATCGGAGTTATTAGAGGAGAGATCGACAATCTCCGTGTTCGCGTCCTCTATGTCGGAACCTCTGTTAGAAACAGACGTCCATCGCGTCGCGCCTCTATCTTCCTCTTCTGTTGCTGTTGTAGCTGCGCTTGCTTCGGTTAATCTTGAGGCAGGCGGAGGAGAGCCGGCGTGAGCTCTCACGTTGTGGAAGAGGACAGGTAAGTCCGATGGTTGACGGGTCTTCTTCGATGGGCTGTTGGCAGTTTTGCATCTTGGCCCGGCCTTCTTCTTGTTAGCCCGCTTGACGACCTGCATGTCCACAAGTCGTGGGAGTTTCATATACTCGCCATCGGTGTCAGTAAGCGCGGCTGTCTTTTTGTTTGCTTCTTCCTCTGTAGAAAAGAAGCGCTCTCTTCTGTCCTCTGAGTCGGACCTGTTTCTTTGCGTATTCGTCGCAGACGCTGTATCCACCAGCGCCCCTGCGGAGCAAGCGCTGGATTGCCCGTCGTATGATGACGACATGGCAGGAGCCGGGACGGTACTCCCACCACGCCGGTCCCTGAGGGTCCGAATCCTCTGGGGCTGTAGGTCTTCTTTCCTTTGGTCCGACATCTTCATGTTGTATCGAAGCTTGGTTTGTTTGGGGTTTTCCTTCCCCTAGGCCGATTGGGTGCCCGCCCTGACGACTCCGACCTAGCCGAACTTCTTCCTAACAAGAGACACGCCGCGAGCCCCGCCTCAGAATACGTCCGAGCGGCCCCGCGGCGGTCACGACCTCCTCCCGGAGTGACCAGGCCCACCTCGGAGACTTCCGAGCGGCCCGAAACACCCCCTACGTCATCCCTGGGGTGCCCAGCCCGCAGGCCGGAACACCCTACGCCCCCGGAGACCGTGGGGTCACACCCCCGGTGTGCAACTCCGGTGCGTATACTCGTACCCGCCCCAGGAACGCACCACGTACGCCCCGGAAACGGGTAGAGGTAATCCCTAACCTCGGCTGCGGGAGCACCCGCGTGCAATGCCTCAGAAAGGGATCTTCTCCCCTTGAACGGGAGGCCCCTACCCAACCCCGGGTGGCATGGCGGGAAACCAACCCTGCGGCCCCAGCCGGCCGGGATTTGCATTCCGGGTTACCTTCCTTACCACCTTGGGGGAATAAAACCCACCCTCTCGGCGAAGTGGTCGCCGGGCTCAGGCACCTCGGGACCGCCAAGTCCCGTACCACAGATCTACACCGTCCTAATAAAGGGACGGCCTCTGTGGCCCCTGAGGTTGCCAGGAGGAAGTCAGAAGACCTCCCCTCACGACCCTGACAAGCCGGGCGTTTGTATTCCGGGTCGCCATCCCTTACCACCTTGGGGGGAATAATACCCACCCTCTCGGCGAAGTGGTCGCCGGGCTCAGGAACCCTCGGGAACGCCAAGTCCCGAACCACAGATCTACACCGTCCTAATAAAGGGACGGCCTCTGTGGCCCCTGAGGGTGTACCTCCCCCGGCTCGAGTACGTGATGTACTCGGAGTGCAATGCCAGGGAGGTACTGTGCGCTCTTAGTAGGATCGAACCTCCCCGCCGGGCCCTCCCCGGGACTAAGTCCCAGGTACTGCCCCAGCGGATCGTTGATTCGATCCCTTAAGCCCCCTCACCACGACAAGGTGGCGCACTACGAGGGGGAACCTTTTTTTTTTTTTTTTTTTAACGTCAGGAAATCCACTCTTTACGGATACCTCCTCCGGGGAAAGAGGAGGTTGTGGGGTCGGGACTTACGGTACTTCGCCTGCCCACTACCCACTAAAACCTGACGATGTGCCAAACTTGGCGCGCTAAAGTTGGATAAACGTAGGATATGCCGAGACTTTACTTCTACGTTTTCCAGCGCTGACTCTAGACTGAGTCCCCCTTGTGCCTTTCAGGCATAAGACCATTTTGGTGAGGTCTTTTATACATGTACTATTTGATGAGTACAATTTACATATATATAATGCTATGCTACTCGATCCGCACAGCGAGATAGGCTCCCCAGCCTTATATACTTGCTGCTTGTAATTCTTAAAGTGGAGAAGTGGGCTTCATGCAAAGTAAAATGGGTACTTTACAGAACACTCACTCTCCACTTTTAATGTTAACTTGGTGCGGTGTGTCGCACATTAAGTACCGGCGGGGCAGCATTGTCTGTCCGCCGTGTGTCGTGTATAGTCGCCTTATTGCGACTCGAAGTCCTTGTAGGTAAGGTCTGCGTCCTGCTTGATGACGATGAGGGCATTGCTCTTGAGTGTGCCCTATCTCTTCCTCGACGAGCGCGATCCTGAGTGCGCCTTGTACTTCTGGATGTATGTCCATTTCCGTCTCTAGATGTTGACTGTCCGGAGTTTACAGAGGGTTGTCCTTGTCGAACTCTTTCGTCATCTTCTTTCTTCCTCATGACTCTTTCGCTGAAGAGAAGGAAGGCCTTCCAATACTCAACGTCTTCTATGATCTTCGATGTTACTGAAGATAGTCTTAAGTCCGGTCCAATCAAATGAACCAGAGTTTCGCGTTCTTCTTTCCACGCAGCACAAATTTCAAGTGTGTGTTGTGCTGTATCTCTGGCACCACCATCGCAATGATAGCAGTGCGTAGTGCTTCCTTTCTTGATGCGATACAGATATTCCGAGAAACATCCGTGTCCTGAAATCAACTGTGTGGCATGAAAAGACAATGCCATTTCTCTGTGACGACTAAGCCAATCTCCAAGTATTGGAGCAATGGCGTCTATTGTTCTACGACCTGCAATATTGGGAGTACTAAGAAGTTTAGTTTCCCAAAGCGCGATAGTGTCTTCTCTATTCTTAAGTCTGATGCGATTTCGAAGACTTGGAGTGGGCTGATATCCCATCTCCCGAATTTTTTGTGTTGCCTCGAAGGTTTTCTTGTACTCCAAGGCTAACAGATCCAGAGGGATCAATCCTGCAATCACCGCCGCTGCCACTCGAGATGTCGTAGAGTATGCACGAGCCACTCTTATGGCCACAAGATGAAATGCCGCCTCTAATTCCTTTTGGCTCTTCTTGCTTGAGGCTAAGTCTTTGGCCCAGACGGGGGCCGCGTACAAAGCTATGGCCCTGATCGTATTTGCGTATAACAATCGAGCACTCTGTCCCGGGCCGCCTAGATTAGGCATTATGCCTCTTAAGTCAAAGGCGCGTTTTTTAACCTTAGACGATATTTCGCTAAAGTGTGTCCTGAAGGACCATTGTCCATCGAGTGTAAGTCCCAGGTAGCGTAGATGAGGCTGTGCTGTTATTTGGGTTTGATCCACTGCGATTGTAGTATCTTCCGGTGGTGAAACAGAGTCCTTGCCGTAGAAAAACAAGGCTTCCGACTTGTTGACTGCCACGCTTAATCCTGCCTCGCGGATTGCTCTAATTATAGCTGCGATAGCCGTCTCACCTCTCGAGAGGGCTTGTCTCCAATCACGTCCTGCTGCTATTACCAGTGTATCATCGGCATAGCACGTAACTTGACATTTAGGAGGAAGGGGGGTGTTAAGGACTGAATCATATCCGAGATTCCAAAGTAGTGGCCCCAGCACCGACCCCTGAGGTACTCCTCGACATTGTTGCTTCTCTTGTACATTTCCTGTCTTATCTGTATATACAATATATCTATCGCTTAAGTAGTCCTCTATGACTTTGACTAAATAATCAGGCACACGATGATGACGTAACGCTGTCTTGATTCTGCTCCATGGGAGTGAGTTGAACGCGTTTGAGATGTCCAAAGACAACGCCAATACAACTCCTCCTTCCGATGTTTCCTGCTCGACGATTTCTCTTACACGAAGTACAGCGTGCACAGTTGAAAGGCCCTCTCTGAAGCCAAATTGGGCCTTGCTTATGTTTGGCCCCGATTCAGCTAAGTGTTGGACGAGGCGGTTAACGATAACTCTTTCATAGAGTTTACCGGCCTCGTCCAACAAACATATAGGACGGAATGAAGACGGCAAGGACGGGTCTTTGTCCTTTTTTGGTAGTAATATTAGCTTCGCCTTTTTCCATCTATGAGGGAACACTCCTTTCTTTAGGCAATGATTGAAGAGATGCCTCATATTCTCACCAAAGTACTCAAGAGCCACTGCCCAGGCCTTTTTGTGAATACCATCAGGACCCGGGGCTGTGTTTCCTCGTTGTCCTCTTTAGCCGCGTGATAGAACTCCGTTTCTGTGAGTTCAAGTTCTTCCGACCATTCATCGTCTAATGGGAAAGAGTTGTAAGTCTCCCTCTCATTTATTGCACTAGGAAAAAGTGTGCCAACTATTTCCTGTACAAATTCCGGTTCGAGTATCTCCGTAGTGGGAGGAGATGCAGGTCTTAGTTTATTAAGAACTATACGATACGCTTTTCCCCATAATCTTGATCTAACTCATTTAGAAGTTCCACCCATGCTTGATTTTTGCTTTCCGTATTGCTATTTTAAGAGATTTCCTTGCCTCTCTGTACTTTTCTGTAGCAATAAGTCTGCGTTCTTGATTATCTTTGCTTCGTGTAATCATTCGAGCACATTTAACCGCTTCCTTTAAGATCTGCTAGGGTTTCTTTCACCTGTACGTTGTACGCCTCGGTGATATCTTGACTTTCGGCATGGATTTGTGTGTAATTGCATCCACTCCAATTGCGATTTTAGCGCCGACTCACGCAGTATTTTAACGAAACCTCCTTTGAGGTTGGTAGACTTTAATGGCAACACCATCTATCCGCTGAGCAGCTTCTAGAATGCTGGAGACGATATCCCTCTCTGGAAGATTTTGTGTTTCTTCCTCTATTCTATTTGCAAGAACTGATTTTCTCTTGCCTTTAAATTCTGCAGGGTCATACGCATTTTCCAGTATCTCCTGGTGCGTCTTAATTTCTTCCTTGAGGAAATTCAAGGTTTTTGTTGCAGCTTCCCTTGCTGAGATTCCTACTCCTTCACCTGTAGTGACTGGGCGTCCCCTTTTCTTCATAGGGACAGCTTTCGACCGCATGACGTCGAATAAGTTTTCATCATCGGATGAAATCTCTATTCTCGGACTTTTGTTGGCTACCTTTCCTTTCTTCTTAGGTGTAGCGCAACTTCTCTTCGAGCGCTTGGATGCTCCAGATGCTGCCGTCCTTACAGATGCGTCGGTGAGGTCCGAATCTCCTGCTATTGATGCGGTGTCCGCGTCCGATGAGTTGCCTCTGGATACCGAGACGAGCTCTTCTTCTGTGAAGCTCCTTTTCCTGGGAGGAGGAGACTTCGCGTTGGCCTTGATAGGGAGATATTTCCCTTTTTCTTTCACGGATTTAGGTCCACATACATATTTTCCGGGAGGCACGGTCTCCACAGAAATAATCCGTGACTTCTTCTTTTCTGTTTCTTCCGAAACGGCTGCGTCCTCACACGTATGAGTCCCCTCTTGAACTTCAATGATGGTGAGGTCGTGGTCTTCTTCTTCCTTCGTCGCAGATGCATTATCCACCAGAGCCCCTGCGGAGCAAGCACTGGATCGCCCGTCGTGTGATGACGACGAAGAGAGAGCCGGGACGGCACTCTCCCAACGCCGGTCTCTGGGGGTCCGAATCCCCTGAGACGGTAAAGCTGCATTATTATGGGCCGACATTGTCATTCCGTATCATGTTGGTTTTTGTAGGGTTTCCGTCCCATAGGCCGATTGGGTGCCCACCCTGCCGACTCCGACCTAGCCGCCTCCATACTCCTGACTCCTTCCAACGACACACCACAGGCCCCGCCTCGGAGTATGCCCGAGCGGCCCCGCGGCAGTCAAAACCTCCCCGGGGTGACCAAGCCCACCTCGGAGACTTCCGAGCGGCCCGAAACACCCCCTACGTCTTCCCTGGGGTGCCCAGCCCGCAGGCCGGAACACCCTACGCCCCCGGAGACCGTGGGGTCACACCCCCGGTGTGCAACTCCGGTGCGTATACTCGTACCCGCCCCAGGAACGCACCACGTACGCCCCGGAAACGGGTAGAGGTAATCCCTAACCTCGGCTGCGGGAGCACCCGCGTGCAATGCCTCAGAAAGGGATCTTCTCCCCTTGAGGAGGCCCCTACCCAACCCCGGGTGGCATGGCGGGAAACCAATTCCCTGCGGCCCCAGCCGGCCGGGATTTGCATTCCGGGTTACCTTCCCTTACCACCTTGGGGGAATAAAACCCACCCTCTCGGCGAAGTGGTCGCCGGGCTCAGGCACCTCGGGACCGCCAAGTCCCGTACCACAGATCTACACCGTCCTAATAAAGGGACGGCCTCTGTGGCCCCTGAGGTTGCCAGGAGGAAGTCAGAAGACCTCCCCTCACGACCCTGACAAGCCGGGCGTTTGTATTCCGGGTCGCCATCCCTTACCACCTTGGGGGGAATAATACCCACCCTCTCGGCGAAGTGGTCGCCGGGCTCAGGAACCCTCGGGAACGCCAAGTCCCGAACCACAGATCTACACCGTCCTAATAAAGGGACGGCCTCTGTGGCCCCTGAGGGTGTACCTTCCCCGGCTCGAGTACGTGATGTACTCGGAGTGCAATGCCAGGAAGGTACTGTGCGCTCTTAGTAGGATCGAACCTCCCCGCCGGGCCCTCCCCGGGACTAAGTCCCAGGTACTGCCCCAGCGGATCGTTGATTCGATCCCTTAAGCCCCCTCACCACGACAAGGTGGCGCACTACGAGGGGGAACCTAACCTAACCTAACCTTTTTTTTTTTTTTTTTTTTTTTTTTAACGTGTGGAAATCCTTTTACGGATACCCCCGGCTTGGGAACTCCGGGGGTTATGTGGGACTCAGGTCTTATGCAAACGTGCTGCCTAATACCCACTAAAACCACACGGGTGGCCTCGCGCAGGCAATGATTTGCGGGCGGCACGGGAACTACGGATGTATTGCAAACTCCGCACCGCCCGCGCATCGCCGGGCCCCCATTGGACTAAGGGGGCCTCTGCCTGGCCAGGGACATCCCCTCTTTGGCGGAGGGGAGCCCCGGCACCCGGTCATGTTGACTGGACCGGGCCACTTCCTGATGTTAATAACTTCTCGGTGAGAGGGGACCACCACACTCTCACCGACGCCCAACTCCTGGGCGAGGGGGCGGCAGACGGTTCCCAGCCGTCTATGTTGCCACCCCCTCCTCTGCTCAAGGCCGCGGCCGGTTCAAGCTGAGAGGCGGAGAAACCCTCACCCTTTCGGGAGCTATTGGGTCCCCCGCCTCCCGGAGGCTATCACCGGCACGCGGCCCACCTACCTTGGCCCTAAGAAGGGCCGATTATAATTGGGGGGGGAATCCTGTGGGGGTAGAGTCCCCACGGTCCCCCCCTTAACTCTAACTTCGGCGCAAATGCGCCCTAACACCCCGGCGAATACGACAAGTTTGTCGCACCCCCGGGGTCCCCACCTGCAGAGGGCCCGGCGCGACTTCTCCGCGCCGAACCCTCTCGTTCTCCTCCTTCTGCGAGATAACAGCCTCGCAGAAGGAGAAGAACGCTTTCTTCTCCGCCTCTCCCTCCGTGATGGCTTTGATGACAGCCGGGAGGGAGAGGTCATCACCTATCGCCGCTCTAAGAGCGGCCCTTTCCTCCACAAACGCCGGGCACTCGGCCAGAGTGTGATCGGCCGAGTCCCGGCTATTGTCGCACTCCCAACATTTGGGAGTGCGACTCCTACCTATGCGGCACAAGTAGTCACCGAACGCACCATGTCCGGTGACCACCTGTGCCGCCCTAAGGGCAGTCCCCTACCATAACGCCGTCCATCCACTGTTGGAAGTGTGGACGGACGGCGCCAATAACTCGAAAACCATGGGCGTCAGGAGTCATGGCCATGAGGCGACTGCCCCATTGGCTCATGACTTGGCGCCGGCAAAGCAGACGGAGCTTGGCCAACGCTGAGGCGGGGGCTTGATCCCCGCCTGGCCATTTCGGTCCTACGCCGGTAACGCTCGGCGTAGGACTTGGCCTCAATATCAAGTGGCGGGATGCCCGCCATAACGGCCGCCGCATCTGCGGCGGTAGTTCTATACAGGCGGGCAACCCGCACCGCCACTTTACGCTCCGCCTGCTTAACACTGGCCAGCGCCTTCTTGTTACGCGGCAAGTCGTCCGCCCAGATAGGAGCTCCATACAGTACAATGGAGCGGACGACAGCCGCGTATAATCTCCTGACGCCCAGGAGGGGACCACCCAAATTGGGCATAAGGCGGCCTAGTGACATGGCCGCCTTGCCCATTCTGGGAACCACTTTGGCAAAGTGGTCCCCGAATACCCACTTCCCGTCCAGCGTGAGGCCCAAGTACTTAATGTTTGGCCCCACCTGGACGGGGACTCCACTTATCATGATTCGGGCTGGGGGAGGGCGCCCCCAAGAGGCATCGTAGAAGTACATGGCCTCTGTCTTGTGGGGCGCTACCTTCAACCCCAGCCCGGATATCACTGACACCACGATGTCCGTCCCTACCTGCGCCAGGGCGTGGGCCTCATTCCAATCTACTCCCCGGGCTGTTATCAAGGTGTCATCTGCGTAGCAGATGACCTTACAGCCCGGGGGAAGTGCCGCCCTCAATACCTTGTCGAACGCGAGGTTCCACAGCAGGGGGCCTAACACTGACCCCTGCGGAACCCCGCGCTCGACCTCCATCACAACAGGGCGCCTGTCCCGGTTGACATAGGACAGGCGCCGCTTATCCAAGTATTGGCCCACTACCCGGCGCAGGTACGGGGAGACCTGAAAGTGCTCCAGGGCTTCCCCAATCTCCCTCCACGGGAGGGTGTTGAAGGCGTTCGCAATGTCCAACGATACCGCCAACAACACCCTCCCTCCCCTCCTCCCTGGTGGATTCCGCGAGGGATCTAAGTGATGCTATAGCATCTATTGTCGATCTTCCCTCGCGGAATCCAAACTGCGCTTCCTGCAGCGCTATTCCCCCCTGTGTTATCTCCCGGACAAGGCGGCCGGCGATAATTCGCTCGAAGAGCTTACCCGCCTCGTCCAGGAGACATATCGGCCGATATGAGGACGGCTCTCCAACAGGCTTCCCGTCCTTGGGAATAAGGACAAGGGAGGCCGTCCTCCACACAGGGGGGAAGATACCCTCCCGAAGGAGCCGCGTGTACACGCGACAGAGTCTTTGACCCAGTACCCCGGAGGAAAGGCTGAGGACTTCACCCGGGACTCCATCTGGTCCCGGGGCCTTGTTCCTCCGGACTCTCTTAATGGCCTGGGCCAACTCCTCCTCGACCACACTGTGGTCGGCGTCGCTCCACTCCGGACAGGGAACACCCATAGGCACGGGCCCCTGCCGAATTCGTTCCCCCGTTTCCTGGGGGAAGAGCGACGCTACTATCTCCTCGACCACAGCGGGGTCGAGGGACTCTGTCGCTGGAGGACCTCTGGGGCGCAATCGTCCAGTGACGATCTTGTACGGGCGCCCCCAGGGGTCCTCTTCCACTGACGCCATCAGTGCGTCCCACGCGGCTCCTTTGGCGGCTCTTATTGCCGCCTTAAGGGCCCGGCGCGCCTCACTGTAAGAGGCGTAGGCGGCCGCAACTGCCTCGGCGGGTTCGTTCCGGCGCCGTCTGGCGCGAAGGAACGCCCGCCGGGCTTGGACAGAGGAGTGGCGTAACGTCGCTATCTCCTCCGTCCACCAATACGCCCCATTATAGGGGTGACCTGTTGCCCGTGGCATGGCGGTGTCGCATGCATCTGACAGGGCGCTGCAGAGACTCTCCACGTCTTCCAGCGCGTTACTTCTGGGCAGGTCGGTGGGCCAGGTGACCCCCTCCAATGCTGCGGTGAGGAGGTCCCTGTTGAGATGACGTATTGCCCACCGCCTCCTACGACACGTCTCCCTGGAAGACGGGAGATCGGGAGGGCGCGACTGGGCTGCGGACAGACTCATGCCGATGTATACATGGTCTGATAATGTCTCGCAGCCCGTCAGCACCCTCCAATGCCCGACGAGTCCCTGGGCAGATGAACTTGCCCACGTCAAATCCACAATGGACTCGCCCCGCCACGCCACACAGGTACTCTCGGCCCCCTCGTTGACAATGAGGAGGCCGAGTGCGGCCGCCCACTCCTCTACCAACTCCCCTCGCCGGTCTCGCTGGGGGCAACCCCAGTCTGGGGACTTAGCGTTGAAATCCCCCCCCAGGAGAACCGGCTGAGGATGCCGGGCCCTTACAAAGTCCCCGATCTCCTCGAGTCTCGCCTCGTAAGTGGCGAGATCGAGGGACGGGGACAGATATACCCCGATTATCACGGGTCTAACCCATTGAACGGCCACCCACCCATTCCCGGATGACAGTGGGGAACATGGGTGAGTGTGCGACGTCCACGTGATCGCTACGGAGCCTAGAGTGTCCCCAGCCCAACCTGGATGTTGGGGGGGGATGAAGTATGGCTCCGCAGCGATCCCAATACCAAACTTACGCTCCGCCAGGCTATGGATGAAAAGGTCTTGTGCCTGGCGGGCGTGATTCAAGTTCGTCTGGAGGATGGCCGTACTAGCCATTGGAAGAACCAGGTACGGTCTCCTCCAGACACTCCGCCCCTTATCCGCCCCTCGGTACGCGCTTAGCGCGTTGCTCTTTGGGGGTCACTCTCCGCGATCTCCATCGCTTCGGGGCCACTCCTATCTGCCTCTTGAGAGGCAACAGTGGCGGGCGCGGTCTTTGCTCCAGATTTAGACCGCGCCCGCTTCTCCTTACTACTTCTTATGGCTCCACTGCCCCGCACTTGTCTAACCTGTGCGGGGCAGGAGTTTCCGCCCATTTTGTGAGAAGACGGTCGACCCGCCTTCTCACACACCACACATTTAGGTGGCTCCTCACAAGTGGCCACCTGGTGCCCCTCCGCTCCGCATCTGAAACAGCATTTGCTGCGGTCAATGGCGGAGGGGCATCTCTCCCTCACATGCCCCCCCTGCAAACATTTATAACATTGCAGGGGGCGCTCTGTTAAGATTTCCACCTTGGTGGAGATCCACCCTACTTTGAGGCGTTTCTTCGACGCCAATAAGTTGGCCGCTGCAAGGGGGCAACGCACTACTGTTGTGTACAATCCACTATACGACCCCCGCAGCGGCCCAACTTTAATCTCCTTCCTGTCAATGGCTGCGGCCTTCACCACAGCGTCCGCGACCTCCTCCGTAGTAGCGGAGTCGTCGAGGTCGCGGATTCTTATGTCCGCCATCTTGGAGGGGCGCTGGACTCTGACACCTTCTTGTCCCTCCAGCGCTTTCCTCATTGCCTCGGCCAAGGCATCCGCCTTGGCCGAATTACCTTCTCCTCCTACCTCGTACACTATCGACCCCGTCAAACCACGACGGGATCGGAGTTCCGAGATCCCCAGACTCTCCAAGTCTATCTTAGACTTGGCGAGCTTGAGGACCTCCGTGTATCTGCCCGCAGGGCAGGTGACAGTAATGGCCGCGGTGTTCGGCGGCTTCCTCTTCTTCCCCTTCCTCTTCTTCGCCGTTGGAGGCGGTTGCGCCGGTTGGCGGTCTCTCCCGCGTCCTGAAGGTCCCCTCTTAGGGGGGGCTTTTGGCGTACCTCCGCTCTTCTTGGGTGGAGGTCGCGACGTGGGATTGGCCAAAGACCTGGCCTCTCTCCTCTCTTTGCGTCCAACCACTTTGGCCCACGCTTCGGCTGGGGCGGAAGTGGCTCTAGACGCAGAGCTTTGGGAGGCTGTCCTCCTCGATTTCCTGGGCGGTAATGGCGTTGAGGGGGGAGGCATTAGAGACACGTCCGTGTCGGTCTCCCCTTTGTTCGCCTTACTTTGTTTCCCGCCTTTGGGCTTCCTCTTTTTTGAAGTTTGAACTTCAGCCCTTTTTTCCGCCCCCTTCTTTGATGCGGGGGGATCCCTACTTTTACCTTTGGCTTGAGGAGGGAGGGGGGCAGAGTCCCCAAACTTTCTCCTCAGCCATCTCTCAAAGAGAGTCGAGACGGCTCATCATCGCCTCCTCGGCTCCCTCACTTCTCGGCGGTGAGTCGGGAATAATTCTCGACTTCCCTTGAATTTGCGGCCTCACCGCCGGGGCCATTCCGATCGCGGGGGAGAATTTCTTTTCCCCCGCGATGTCTTCCTTTTGGTGACCCTGCAGTGGCATTGTCCACTGCCTCTACTATTAGGGGGGGACTTCCCCCTCTTCCTGATACAACCGGGGAAATAGGAGGGGATGTTCTGGAGGTTGGCAACTCCGATGCCCTCCCTCTTAACGCTTTTACCTCCTCGCGCAGGTTTTTAATCTCCCTGCGCGCTTGTTCGAGCTCCTTGGATAATATAAGGAGCTCGGATCCTTGTCCCTCTCCGGCTGTTGTTATATTCCGCGTGGAGAGGATGGTCACTCCAGCGCGGACGCGACAGGCCGATGTCTTGAGGGCCTTCGCCAGCGTTCCCTTGAGTCCTTTGGAGACGCTGGAGACCCTCAAGACTTGTTCCACGTCTTGGAACGCTTGGGACAAAATGTCCCCGGTTGGAGCATTTTTGAGCTCTTCTAAATAATGCTCCACCGTTTCCTCCGCCGTCTCTCTAATTTTGGGCGGCAAGGGCGTGCAGGGGTCGAGGATATTCCTTTTCTCCTCGAGATCCGCCAGTCTCCGATCCGCCTCCACTACTCTTAGCTTGGCAGCCGCCAAGCCAACATAATCCCCGGTTGTAGGGGACGCCTCTTTTTCGCGATCCGGATTTAGACGATCCGGACATGTCTAACGAGACGTCTGAGTCCTCTGCACCAGACACAAACACGTCGTCCGTGTAAATATCGGCCGTTGTGTTTGACGCGACCGACGGCGACGGTGACACCCTCCTAGATTGGTGCCGTCCCATTAAAGGTGAGGGGGAAGGTGATGGCCCCCCCGACCTTGCCCTCATTTGCTTGAAGGACGCGGGGCCTGGTCTATCGGGCCCCTTCGCAGTCGCTGCTTCCCCTACCGCCCCTGCGGGGCAAACGGTAGGTGGCCCATCGTTGGATGACGACGGGAGGGGGGCTGGGACAGCACCCCCCTCTCGCCGGTCTCTGGGGATCCGACCCCCCTGAGACGGTAAATTCGTCGTCTTTTTACTGTGCTCTGCCATAATTAAATCATTGAAATTTGGTTTGTCTCGGGTTTTCCTTCCCTTAGGCCGGTTGGGTGCCAACCCTGACGAGCCCGGCCTGCCCGATACCAACACCGACCGTCGGGCCCCGCCTCGAAATATGTTCGAGCGGCCCCGAACGGTCCACCAACTCCAAACCACACGGCGCGTGAGCCCCGCCTCGGAGTACGTCCGAGCGGCCTCACGCCCGTACACACCGCTCAAAATGAGCGGGACAGGAAGGAAGGAAGGAAAAGGAAAACACCCCCAACCCCTAACCCCCAACCCCACACCACCCGCCGGAAGGGAACAAATCCCCTAACGGCCCCGGCAGGCCGGGCGTTTGAATTCCGGGTCGCCATCCCTTACCACCTTGGGGGGAATAAAACCCACCCTCTCGGCAAAGTGGTTGCCGGGCTCGGGTACCTCGGGACCGCCAAGTCCCGTACCACAGACCTACACCGACCTAATAAAGGGTCGGCATCTGTGGCCCCTGAGGGAAACCTAACCTTTTTTTTTTTTTTTTTAACGTCAGGAAATCCACTCTTTACGGATACCTCCTCCGGGGAAAGAGGAGGTTATGTGGGGGTCGGGACTTACGGTACTTCGCCTGCCCACTACCCACTAAAACCTGACGATGTGCCAAAACTTGGCGCGCTAAAGTTGGATAAACGTAGGATATGCCGAGACTTTACTTCTACGTTTTCCAGCGCTGACTCTAGACTGAGTCCCCCTTGTGCCTTTCAGGCATAAGACCATTTTGGTGAGGTCTTTTATACATGTACTATTTGATGAGTACAATTTACATATATATAATGCTATGCTACTCGATCCGCACAGCGAGATAGGCTCCCCAGCCTTATATACTTGCTGCTTGTAATTCTTAAAGTGGAGAAGTGGGCTTCATGCAAAGTAAAATGGGTACTTTACAGAACACTCACTCTCCACTTTTAATGTTAACTTGGTGCGGTGTGTCGCACATTAAGTACCGGCGGGGCAGCATTGTCTGTCCGCCGTGTGTCGTGTATAGTCGCCTTATTGCGACTCGAAGTCCTTGTAGGTAAGGTCTGCGTCCTGCTTGATGACGATGAGGGCATTGCTCTTGAGTGTGCCCTATCTCTTCCTCGACGAGCGCGATCCTGAGTGCGCCTTGTACTTCTGGATGTATGTCCATTTCCGTCTCTAGATGTTGACTGTCCGGAGTTTACAGAGGGTTGTCCTTGTCGAACTCTTTCGTCATCTTCTTTCTTCCTCATGACTCTTTCGCTGAAGAGAAGGAAGGCCTTCCAATACTCAACGTCTTCTATGATTTTCGATGTTACTGAAGATAGTCTTAAGTCCGGTCCAATCAAATGAACCAGAGTTTCGCGTTCTTCTTTCCACGCAGCACAAATTTCAAGTGTGTGTTGTGCTGTATCTCTGGCACCACCATCGCAATGATAGCAGTGCGTAGTGCTTCCTTTCTTGATGCGATACAGATATTCCGAGAAACATCCGTGTCCTGAAATCAACTGTGTGGCATGAAAAGACAATGCCATTTCTCTGTGACGACTAAGCCAATCTCCAAGTATTGGAGCAATGGCGTCTATTGTTCTACGACCTGCAATATTGGGAGTACTAAGAAGTTTAGTTTCCCAAAGCGCGATAGTGTCTTCTCTATTCTTAAGTCTGATGCGATTTCGAAGACTTGGAGTGGGCTGATATCCCATCTCCCGAATTTTTTGTGTTGCCTCGAAGGTTTTCTTGTACTCCAAGGCTAACAGATCCAGAGGGATCAATCCTGCAATCACCGCCGCTGCCACTCGAGATGTCGTAGAGTATGCACGAGCCACTCTTATGGCCACAAGATGAAATGCCGCCTCTAATTCCTTTTGGCTCTTCTTGCTTGAGGCTAAGTCTTTGGCCCAGACGGGGGCCGCGTACAAAGCTATGGCCCTGATCGTATTTGCGTATAACAATCGAGCACTCTGTCCCGGGCCGCCTAGATTAGGCATTATGCCTCTTAAGTCAAAGGCGCGTTTTTTAACCTTAGACGATATTTCGCTAAAGTGTGTCCTGAAGGACCATTGTCCATCGAGTGTAAGTCCCAGGTAGCGTAGATGAGGCTGTGCTGTTATTTGGGTTTGATCCACTGCGATTGTAGTATCTTCCGGTGGTGAAACAGAGTCCTTGCCGTAGAAAAACAAGGCTTCCGACTTGTTGACTGCCACGCCTAATCCTGCCTCGCGGATTGCTCTAATTATAGCTGCGATAGCCGTCTCACCTCTCGAGAGGGCTTGTCTCCAATCACGTCCTGCTGCTATTACCAGTGTATCATCGGCATAGCACGTAACTTGACATTTAGGAGGAAGGGGGGTGTTAAGGACTGAATCATATCCGAGATTCCAAAGTAGTGGCCCCAGCACCGACCCCTGAGGTACTCCTCGACATTGTTGCTTCTCTTGTACATTTCCTGTCTTATCTGTATATACAATATATCTATCGCTTAAGTAGTCCTCTATGACTTTGACTAAATAATCAGGCACACGATGATGACGTAACGCTGTCTTGATTCTGCTCCATGGGAGTGAGTTGAACGCGTTTGAGATGTCCAAAGACAACGCCAATACAACTCCTCCTTCCGATGTTTCCTGCTCGACGATTTCTCTTACACGAAGTACAGCGTGCACAGTTGAAAGGCCCTCTCTGAAGCCAAATTGGGCCTTGCTTATGTTTGGCCCCGATTCAGCTAAGTGTTGGACGAGGCGGTTAACGATAACTCTTTCATAGAGTTTACCGGCCTCGTCCAACAAACATATAGGACGGAATGAAGACGGCAAGGACGGGTCTTTGTCCTTTTTTGGTAGTAATATTAGCTTCGCCTTTTTCCATCTATGAGGGAACACTCCTTTCTTTAGGCAATGATTGAAGAGATGCCTCATATTCTCACCAAAGTACTCAAGAGCCACTGCCCAGGCCTTTTTGTGAATACCATCAGGACCCGGGGCTGTGTTTCCTCGTAGTCCTCTTTTAGCCGCGTGATAGAACTCCGTTTCTGTGAGTTCAAGTTCTTCCGACCATTCATCGTCTAATGGGAAAGAGTTGTAAGTCTCCCTCTCATTTATTGCACTAGGAAAAAGTGTGCCAACTATTTCCTGTACAAATTCCGGTTCGAGTATCTCCGTAGTGGGAGGAGATGCAGGTCTTAGTTTATTAAGAACTATACGATACGCTTTTCCCCACGGATCTTGATCTAACTCATTTATAAGTTCCTCCCATGCTTGATTTTTTGCTTTCCGTATTGCTATTTTAAGAGATTTCCTTGCCTCTCTGTACTTTTCTGTAGCAATAAGTCTGCGTTCTTGATTATCTTTGCTTCGTGTAATCATTCGAGCACATTTAACCGCTTCCCTTCTAAGATCTGCAAGGGTTTCACTCCACCAATACGTTGTACGCCTCGGTGATATCTTGACTTTCGGCATGGCCGTATTGCATGCTTCTATCATGGAGTCTATTATCCATTCTGCTTCCTCCAGTGGATCTGCGTTGGGAGCAGATGGGTCACTGTCTCGAGACCAGAGCGAAACTATCAAAGACGTCACAAAGGCGTCTCTATCTAGTTTTTTAATCGCCCATCTATTTTGGCAAACTTTACTTCCTTGGATACGATTTCCTGGAGTACCACTGACCTTCATACTTATATAACGATGATCAGAGAGATGTTCGGTTTCTGTGTCAACCCTCCAGTCTGTTATCATTTTAATTGCAGCTGGTGAGGCCCATGTGAGGTCAATTACTGACTCACCTTGAGGGCGAATACACGTTGATGTTGTGCCCCGGTTGACGAGTGCCAAGTCAAGGGAAGCTGCCCATTCTTCTAGCATAGATCCTCTTGCTCCTGTTTTCCGTGAGCCCCAAGTTTCCGACCACGAGTTGAAGTCTCCACAAATTATTATAGGGAGCGGATGATGTCTTCTAACGCTGTCTTCTATGCTGTTAAGCCATTCTTCAAATTCTGCTAGAGTGCCAGATGGAGGAAGATATACTCCAATGATCACTAGTGGTCCCCATTTTACCACTGTATAATGATCATTATTTTCTAACCTGGAACAGATGGGGGCACCTGGCCACCACCTCCATGTAATCGCAACTGATTTCAGAGTATCTGTGGTCCAATTCGGATGATTAGGAGGTATCCTGTAAGGCTCGGACACTATTCCTAACACGCAGTTGCATTCCACCATTTTCTGTATAAACAGATCTTGAGCTTCTCTTCCATGTCCGATATTAGCTTGTAATATCGTATAGGCCATTAATATGTTTCTGATTCCTCCCCCTCCAGGAGGTCAACTTCCATATTGCTGGATTCTTTCGCTGCTCCGCTTGTGCTGGGATGAGGACACGAACACGCAGTTTGATCGCCGATAGAAGGAGAAGCATCAGCTTCTTTCTGTGTTCTACCCTTCCTATTTCGAGTAGTACATTGCTGACTACCCAAGACGTGATTTGCCTTTCTGCCGATATCACTGCAGATCGGGCAATTTGGCTGATTGGTGCATGTCTTAGCGACGTGGCCCAATTCTCCGCAACGGTAACACCTACCCGATCTATCTATCTTTTCCGGGCATTTATTCATTGCGTGTCCTTTCTCTAGACATTTATGACATCTTAAAGGACGAGCCTCTAGCAATGATATCTTAACCTTTGACCATCCTACTTCTAGAACGCCTTCTTCTGATGCCTTCTTAGCTGCTGCAAGTGGTAGTTGGAGCCATAGGCTGCCATGATTTCCGGCGATGCGTTTAATTTCTCCTGTTTTTATGTTACAGGTTTGACATCCGCCTTTTTCCGCTACCGCTTCCACTACTTCTTGTACAGAGATCGATGGTTCTAAACCACGAACTCTGATTTCTGCCGTTTTACACGGCCTGTCTACTTTAACGTCTTTACGATTTTTTAGGACGTTTTTCATGCATGCAGCCAAAGCATCGGCTTTTGGCTCACTATCCGGTCCAGAGATATTTAACAGCAAGGCACCAGTAATCGTGTTACGAGTGGTGACCTTGTTGTTTATTCCTACTTCAGAAAGTTTTATTTCCTTTCTTATATCCTTCATTATGTCCGGAATCTGATCTTGGGGACCATATAACACGATAGCCGCTGTTCGTGGAACTCTTCTTCTTTTATTTTTCTTTTTCTTGGCCCCACTGCGAACTTGAGGAGTCGCTTGGGTTTTACTTCCAGAGTTCTTTGGATCTTGCGTCTTCTTCGCCTGCTTAGCTTCTTTTCTTCCAACTACACGTGACCACGATGTTTCTTCCAAGGGATCCTTCCCTTTTGATGTTGTTGTAGAAGAAAGTGTTTTGGCAGAGACAGGCTGAGCTTTCCTATCAAGCTGTTTTGTATCTTTCCCACCGTTATCGGGGGGAACTTTGGCAGTGGACTTTTGTGTTATCCGGCCCTTGTCCTGGTTTTTATTATTTTTAAGATTTCCAGGAACATTTCCTTTAGATATACTTTTAGCAGCCGTTGTCTTACTATTAGTAGATCGGACTTCGCGAGAAGTAGAAGGAACAGAGTCTGACTGTTTGACGGAAGTTAGAAGACTTCTCATTTCTTCCTTCATTATGTACATAAAAGCTGTCAGCTTCTTGTCGATAATTTTTTCTACGTCTTCTCTTTGAAGAGCAGAAGTCGCACCAGTATTTTTAGAGACGGGGGGCACCCTGATTTCCTTATAGTCGTCTTCGCTGAGAATTTTACGACGGCCACCAACAGCTGGCCTGATGGCTTTGGGCCACTGTTCTCTTGGAGGAAGCGGTAAGACCGATGATTCGTTTACAAGCTCCTCAACTTCCATCTGGTTTGCCTCTTGATTTTCTTCCGTTCCACCAGCACAGGGTAGAGGAGGAGGCATTAAGTTAACGTCCCGTTGTGACTTTAAGGTAACTAGTTCTTTCTTTAGATCCTGTACCTCTTCTCGCAGTCTGCGAATTTCTTCCGCATCTTCATTTACTCTTGGAGAGGATTTGTGTGTAATTGCATCCACTCCAATTGCGATTTTAAGCGCCGACTCACGCAGTATTTTAACGAAACCTCCTTTGAGGTTGGTAGACTTTGTGGCAACACCATCTATCCGCTGAGCAGCTTCTAGAATGCTGGAGACGATATCCCTCTCTGGAAGATTTTGTGTTTCTTCCTCTATTCTATTTGCAAGAACTGATTTTCTCTTGCCTTTAAATTCTGCAGGGTCATACGCATTTTCCAGTATCTCCTGGTGCGTCTTAATTTCTTCCTTGAGGAAATTCAAGGTTTTTGTTGCAGCTTCCCTTGCTGAGATTCCTACTCCTTCACCTGTAGTGACTGGGCGTCCCCTTTTCTTCATAGGGACAGCTTTCGACCGCATGACGTCGAATAAGTTTTCATCATCGGATGAAATCTCTATTCTCGGACTTTTGTTGGCTACCTTTCCTTTCTTCTTAGGTGTAGCGCAACTTCTCTTCGAGCGCTTGGATGCTCCAGATGCTGCCGTCCTTACAGATGCGTCGGTGAGGTCCGAATCTCCTGCTATTGATGCGGTGTCCGCGTCCGATGAGTTGCCTCTGGATACCGAGACGAGCTCTTCTTCTGTGAAGCTCCTTTTCCTGGGAGGAGGAGACTTCGCGTTGGCCTTGATAGGGAGATATTTCCCTTTTTCTTTCACGGATTTAGGTCCACATACATATTTTCCGGGAGGCACGGTCTCCACAGAAATAATCCGTGACTTCTTCTTTTCTGTTTCTTCCGAAACGGCTGCGTCCTCACACGTATGAGTCCCCTCTTGAACTTCAATGATGGTGAGGTCGTGGTCTTCTTCTTCCTTCGTCGCAGATGCATTATCCACCAGAGCCCCTGCGGAGCAAGCACTGGATCGCCCGTCGTGTGATGACGACGAAGAGAGAGCCGGGACGGCACTCTCCCAACGCCGGTCTCTGGGGGTCCGAATCCCCTGAGACGGTAAAGCTGCATTATTATGGGCCGACATTGTCATTCCGTATCATGTTGGTTTTTGTAGGGTTTCCGTCCCATAGGCCGATTGGGTGCCCACCCTGCCGACTCCGACCTAGCCGCCTCCATACTCCTGACTCCTTCCAACGACACACCACAGGCCCCGCCTCGGAGTATGCCCGAGCGGCCCCGCGGCAGTCAAAACCTCCCCGGGGTGACCAGGCCCACCTCGGAGACTTCCGAGCGGCCCGAAACACCCCCTACGTCTTCCCTGGGGTGCCCAGCCCGCAGGCCGGAACACCCTACGCCCCCGGAGACCGTGGGGTCACACCCCCGGTGTGCAACTCCGGTGCGTATACTCGTACCCGCCCCAGGAACGCACCACGTACGCCCCGGAAACGGGTAGAGGTAATCCCTAACCTCGGCTGCGGGAGCACCCGCGTGCAATGCCTCAGAAAGGGATCTTCTCCCCTTGAGCGGGAGGCCCCCTACCCAACCCCCCCCGGGTGGCATGGCGGGGAAACCAATTCCCCTGCGGCCCCAGCCGGCCGGGATTTGCATTCCGGGTTACCTTCCCTTACCACCTTGGGGGGAATAAAACCCACCCTCTCGGCGAAGTGGTCGCCGGGCTCAGGCACCTCGGGACCGCCAAGTCCCGTACCACAGATCTACACCGTCCTAATAAAGGGACGGCCTCTGTGGCCCCTGAGGTTGCCAGGAGGAAGTCAGAAGACCTCCCCTCACGACCCTGACAAGCCGGGCGTTTGTATTCCGGGTCGCCATCCCTTACCACCTTGGGGGGAATAATACCCACCCTCTCGGCGAAGTGGTCGCCGGGCTCAGGAACCCTCGGGAACGCCAAGTCCCGAACCACAGATCTACACCGTCCTAATAAAGGGACGGCCTCTGTGGCCCCTGAGGGTGTACCTTCCCCGGCTCGAGTACGTGATGTACTCGGAGTGCAATGCCAGGAAGGTACTGTGCGCTCTTAGTAGGATCGAACCTCCCCGCCGGGCCCTCCCCGGGACTAAGTCCCAGGTACTGCCCCAGCGGATCGTTGATTCGATCCCTTAAGCCCCCTCACCACGACAAGGTGGCGCACTACGAGGGGGAAATTGAGGTTGGGTGCAAGCACCCAGACACTCGTTGCCACCATACTACAGCGGCTCTACATCCCGTGCCCCCCCCAACTGCGCCGGGCCACTAATAACCGGCCTCCGAATTGATTATAGTGAGGGGAGGTGGACCCTCACTAGACGGACACCAAGAGTCCAAGGCGCGGTATCCACTCTCGCCACGGCTCTTTTCAGAAGGGAACGGTAAACCGCCCAACCTTACGAGCCTGACACCCTCCGCGTGCGTTCGGGGGCGCGAGAGGGGGAGACCCCAGGGGATACCCACATCGCTGAATCCCGACGATCACGGACACCGCGCCCCGGACTGATGGCCACGCCATTCCCGGAGATGCTTCGCCAAGTGCGAACCACCCCCGGCCCGCCCACTTCCGATTTATTATACAGAGGGTAAGTGGACCTCTGTTCGACGTTTCATGTCCGAACTTATGCCCCCGCAAAGCGGCGTATCACAGTCGGCCATGAACCGTCTCCTTCCCGTGTCCCGCCTCCGTGTTTTTATACGTGGGGAAGGCGAACCCCAGTTTGCACATGTGACCTTCAGGTCCTCGGACCGTCAGATCACATGCACCCTACCCGAAGTCTATGTCTGCGGAATTATTGAGGGGCAGACATAACCCCTACAGTGGACGGTTCGATGCCTCGCATTGCCAGCCTAACTCCCCGAAGGGCCGCCCGGCGCCGCGCGACATTAATGCGTCCTCCTACCCGGACCCCTTTCATGCAAGGGGTAAACTAATCCCTAGCCATCCTCCGTTATTTATCCAGGGTGAGGATGGGACCCCTGTAGCGGTCTTAGTCCTCGGGCCAAAGGCCTTCGGCCAGTGTTCCGCTCGCGAGAAACGATGCCTGCGATTTAGGGAGCAGGCACGACTCCCTGAATTCGCTCTGGCCACTGGGCACTAGGCGAATAAGTACACGAACCCGAACGCGACGCGAAGTCTGCGGATTATCGAGGGCAGACTCGAACCCCCTCTGGCTCCGCTCTATGGCCGTGGCTCATGTGGCGGAACCTCCTACCCGAAGAACTAACGCCCGATGGCTGACTCGGTGCACCCGGGATTCCCGAGTCATGCCTACGCCTACCCGAGGCTCCCTGCAAACGGGAGCCAAGCTACCTAAGCGGACAGGGCCGTGCCAGAAGCCGTCACGCTGCCAGGGCGCCGAAGCTCCCAGCCGACCCGTGCCCGAAGACAATTTACCCCGAGGGGTAAAATGTCACGGGAAAATTGAGGTTGGGTGCAAGCACCCAGACACTCGTTGCCACCATACTACAGCGGCTCTACATCCCGTGCCCCCCCCAACTGCGCCGGGCCACTAATAACCGGCCTCCGAATTGATTATAGTGAGGGGAGGTGGACCCTCACTAGACGGACACCAAGAGTCCAAGGCGCGGTATCCACTCTCGCCACGGCTCTTTTCAGAAGGGAACGGTAAACCGCCCAACCTTACGAGCCTGACACCCTCCGCGTGCGTTCGGGGGGCGAGAGGGAGACCCCAGGGGATACCCACATCGCTGAATCCCGACGATCACGGACACCGCGCCCCGGACTGATGGCCACGCCATTCCCGGAGATGCTTCGCCAAGTGCGAACCACCCCCGGCCCGCCCACTTCCGATTTATTATACAGAGGGTAAGTGGACCTCTGTTCGACGTTTCATGTCCGAACTTATGCCCCCGCAAAGCGGCGTATCACAGTCGGCCATGAACCGTCTCCTTCCCGTGTCCCGCCTCCGTGTTTTTATACGTGGGGAAGGCGAACCCCAGTTTGCACATGTGACCTTCAGGTCCTCGGACCGTCAGATCACATGCACCCTACCCGAAGTCTATGTCTGCGGAATTATTGAGGGGCAGACATAACCCCTACAGTGGACGGTTCGATGCCTCGCATTGCCAGCCTAACTCCCCCGAAGGGGCCGCCCGGCGCCGCGCGACATTAATGCGTCCTCCTACCCGGACCCCTTTCATGCAAGGGGTAAACTAATCCCTAGCCATCCTCCGTTATTTATCCAGGGTGAGGATGGGACCCCTGTAGCGGTCTTAGTCCTCGGGCCAAAAGCCTTCGGCCAGTGTTCCGCTCGCGAGAAACGATGCCTGCGATTTAGGGAGCAGGCACGACTCCCTGAATTCGCTCTGGCCACTGGGCACTAGGCGAATAAGTACACGAACCCGAACGCGACGCGAAGTCTGCGGATTATCGAGGGGCAGACTCGAACCCCCCTCTGGCTCCGCTCTATGGCCGTGGCTCATGTGGCGGAACCTCCTACCCGAAGAACTAACGCCCGATGGCTGACTCGGTGCACCCGGGATTCCCGAGTCATGCCTACGCCTACCCGAGGCTCCCTGCAAACGGGAGCCAAGCTACCTAAGCGGACAGGGCCGTGCCAGAAGCCGTCACGCTGCCAGGGCGCCGAAGCTCCCAGCCGACCCGTGCCCGAAGACAATTTACCCCGAGGGGTAAAATGTCACGGGTATAGACTTATAGCTTTGGGACTTACAGCTGCATGCAGCAACAAGTTCCTCCGCCACCAGTCCACCCGATGCAAGGGTGAAGCTCCTCGCCAGCGCTCTAAGCGCCGCGTGGCAGTTTCAGCAGAGACAGTTTCGGCCAAGTCGTGCTTCGGCTTTAAGGACTAAAAGCCCCCGGCCATACTCCGAAGAGTACTTTGCCGTTACCTCCGCCACGACTTATAACCTACTACTGCCTCCGATCCGCCGCCCGAAGTTCCACACCGGTGTGTGGACTTCGCCCGAAGCCAGAGCCCCGTCAGCCTCCGGGGGAGTACCCCGGAGTTACCGACTCTCACCACGAGGAGGTGGGGTTGGCGCGTGGGCCGGTGCCCTTCTGAGAGTCAACCTTTTTTTTTTTTTTTTTTTACGACGGGAAATGCACTCTTTACGCATCCCCCTTTCTCTGGGGGTATGTGGGGTCGGGTCTTATGGCTCGCTAGTCGAGGCCTGCCCACTACCCACTAAAACCCGTCGGGGCTCTGACCCAGTGCGTTTTCCTTGAGGGGAGACCGAGGATGCACAGAAGTATAACTTCTCGGTCCCCTCCGCACTTGCATCTCGGCGGATGCTTCTTCTTAGCGAGTTTGTTTTCTCGCTAGGGTCGCCTCTTACTCTACTCCTTGATTCGGAGGAGTTTATCTCCTTTTTGACTTCTCCGTGGAATGTCTATTACTTACGGGGAGGGGGATGTTGTTGTCCCTCCCCGACTGTGTCAACTTAGTGTCCTGGCCCTTGGTCTAGACGCCAAAGGGCTCAAGGACACGTTGTGAGTGCCCGGTTGGGCTGATGGCTGGGAAGAGGGAGGATTATTCCTCGGACTTCTTCCACCGATGGCCCGACTGGTGGGCGCTCTTGGGCGCGGTCTTGATCTCAAGACCCGCGTACTCGCAGGTGGCGTTAATGCCTGGGCGGGAGTCATGCAGGAAGTTGTGGCCGAGGGTTGGCCAGTCCCACGATGATTGCCGCCCGCGTTGCTTCTTGATGGAGCGGACTGTGGATGCCGCTCTCTTTCCCTCTCTGCTTCTGTCTTGCGACGCATGACCGCACTGCAGAAGTCCATGAAGGCTCTCCAGACGTTGTCCTCGTACACCGCAAGCTCGATGATGGTAGGCAGGGATAAGTCCGGTCCCAACACGTTCCTCAAGACCTGCCTCTCCTCCGTCCATGCCGGGCACACTTCAAGAGTGTGCTGGGCGTCGTCAATACTGTCATCGCAATGATGACATGCTGTGGATGCCTCTTTCCCGATCCTATGTAGATAGGAGGAAAAGCATCCGTGGCCCGTGATTATTTGCGTCGTCCAGAAAGATGTGACGCCTTTCCAGCCGCAACGATCCACCCAGTCCTCCATGACTGGGAGGATGGCGGACAGCGTACGCTGGCCGAAGTTGTGAAGGCCGGTGAGTCTGTCCTTCCACTGGCCCACAGTTATGACTCTGTGTCGCCGGCGTAGACGTTTCTTCATCCCAGCTGTGGGCGTGATCCCCCTAGATTTGAGGATTTGTAGATCCTTGTATACTCGATGATACTCCGCAGCGGTGATGTCCACAGGTGGAAGGCCAGCCAGGAGTGCTGCTGCCGGGCGGGCAACGGTCCTATATGCCCGTGCGGTCCTGATAGCCACCTGATGAAAGGCAGCCTCAAGTTCTTCTGACTCTTTTGCACGCCGCTAAGTCTTCGGCCCAGACAGGGGCGGCATATAGGGCGATTGAGCGAACGGTGTTCGCATATAAACGCCTCGCTGCGCTGCTTGGGCCTCCGATATTTGGAAGAATCCCACGCAGAGAGGTGGACTTCTCCCTAACTCTCTCCCCAATTCTTTTAAAATGTGGGCCAAAAGACCATTTATGGTCTAAAATGAGGCCCAAGTACTTTAAGTTCTGGGCGATCTGGATTCTGGCCGCACCCACCAAGATTTGTGAAGAAGGTGGAGGCTGAGGACCACCGGTCTTTCCAGAAAACACAATGGCCTCCGTCTTTTCGTGGGCCACGTAAAGGCCAAGCTTCTGAACGGAGCGGAGTACTGAACTGGCCGCTATCTCCCCTCTCGCTCTTGCTTCTGTCCAATCTCTTCCACCCGACAAGATGAGTGTGTCGTCCGCGTAACACACGACTTTGCTATGGGGAGGAAGTGCCGATGAGAAAACCGCGTCATATCCTATGTTCCAAAGGAAAGGGCCGAGGACCGAGCCCTGAGGTACGCCACGTTGTAGACTCCTTTCTTGTACTTTACCGTTATGATCGGTAAAAGTAAAGTACCTATTATGTAGGTAACTTCCCAGTATATCCTTTAAGTATTGAGGGACCTGATGACGGCTAAGGGCCGCTCTGATGACTTCCCAGGGAAGGGAGTTGAACGCGTTTGAGACGTCTATGGATGTCGCGAGCACGACTCCCCCCTGGGAAGTGTGCTCCTCCGTAAAATTCCTCACCGCTGTGATGGCGTTCACCGTTGATATACCGGCTCTGAAGCCGAATTGGTTTCGGCTGAAGTTCGTACCTTCTTTCGAAAGATGCTGGACGAGGCGATTAACTATGATCCTCTCGAAGAGTTTTCCGGCCTCGTCCAGTAAACAAATTGGACGATATGCCGAAGGGGAGTCCTCAGGTTTGCCCTGTTTACGCAGCAGGACTAACTTCGCTTTTTTCCACGGAAGTGGAAAGGCGCCATGTCGTAGGCAGCTATTAAATAACTGGATTATTGGGCCTTGGATACTTTTCAAGGCTAACCTCCAAACAGCTTTAGTCAGGCCATCCGGGCCCGGCGCAGTATTTCCTCTAAGGCCTCTTTTGGCCGCATGGAGGAACTCTTCTTCAGTTATCTCGAGGGCTGCGTTCCAGTCCAGATCTGATGATTGAAGGTGGACTCGGCCGTCTTCGCGGGTATCAGGAGGAAAGAGTTTTCCAATGACCTCTTTGAGAAACTGAGGGGCCAATACTTCCGTAATTGGAGGCGCCATCGGCCTAAGTTTCTTGCATACAATTTTGTACGCTCGACCCCATGGGTCGTCGTCTAAGGCTTCAATTAACTCTGTCCACGATTCTTCTTTGGCCTTACGAATGGCCGTCCGCAGTGTCTTCCTGGCTTCTTTGTAAGTCGCAAGGGCTTCGGCTCTTCTGTCTTGATTGTCACGGCTACGGGTGACCTTTCTACTAGTCCTAATGGCATCTCTTCGTAGCGCCGCTATTTGATCCGACCACCAGTATGCTGATCTTCGAAAACGATGCTTGACTCGCGGCATTGACATGTCACATGCTCGTGTGACAGTTTCTGTGACCCATTGAAGCTGGATTTCAGGATCTTCCTCCTCTTGTGGCAAGTCACTGGCGAAAAGGGAAGCGGCGATGGAAGCCTGAAAAGCGTCCTCATCCAGTTTACGTACCGCCCATCTGCGCCCTTCTCGTGATCGATAAGACATCGATCTTAAAGGTGCTAAAGACACCAAGATGTACCGATGGTCGGAGAGGTGTTCCATGTCCTTAGACACCTTCCAACCAGACACTATGCGTGCTGCCGCCGGGGATGCCCACGACAAGTCGATGATCGACTCTCCCTGCGGGCGGACACATGTGGACGTGTTGCCCCTGTTCAACAGGACTAAGTCCATACTTGCGGCCCAAGCCTCAACAAGGCGGCCTCTCGCGTTAGTTCGTGCCGAGCCCCATGTTGTACTCCACGCATTGAAGTCACCCGCCACAATGATCGGTGAGTTCCTGACACGCCTGATGCAAACTGCTATGTCGTCCAGCCATTTCTGGTACTCCTCAATTGTACCTGAAGGCGGAAGGTAGGTACCGACAATGATAGTTGGCCCCCACCTAGCTGCGACGTAACGTTGTCCTCGTTCTATCGGGGCACATGAGGGAGTGCCCGGGATCCATCTCCATGTGAGAGCCACCGATCCTAGCTCGTCTCCAGTCCAGCAGGGGTGATTCTTGGGAACGTAGTTCGGCTCGGCTACTACTGCGAAGATCATCTTCTGCTCCGCCATCGTATGCAGGAGCAGGTCCTGGGCGCCCTTGGAACGCCCGACGTTTGCCTGAATAAGGCGTAGGGCCATTTACAGGTATCCGGCCTGCCCCTCCTCCGGGGATCTATCTCCATTGACCCTTCGCCGGATTTACCAGCTAAAGGTCTCTTGACACGTTGCGGAAGGGGCGGTGGATTGGTGTTGTCCACTTCTGCGACGTCTCTTCTTCCCTTCCGTATTTGGGTCGTGCATTGCACGCTACCAAGTACATGGTTGGCCTTCCTCTTGAGGTCCGAGCAGATGGGGCATTTTGGAGGGGCCCTGCACATCTTGGCAACGTGTCCTTGCTCTCCACAGCGATAACACCTGCCGGATCTATCAAGTGTCTCTGGACACTTGTCTGCTACGTGCCCCCTCTGCAGGCACTTATAGCATCTGAGGGGGCGTGACTCTAGCAAGTCGACTTTTACTTTGGTCCAACCGACCTTTAGTGTATTTCCTTCTGTGGCTTTTTTGGCGGCCACCAAAGGAATACTCATCCACAGGCTTCCCAGTCCACCTGGGAAGCTTCTTATGCTGCCTGCTTTGATGTCAGAGGCTAAGCAGCCTCCCTTGCTTGCCACGGCACCAATGACCTCGTGGACAGTGAGTGACGGCTCCAGATTCCGCACTCGTATCTCCGCCATTTTAATAGGGCGGTTTATCTTAATGCCCTCTCTATTCACCAGAAGTTCCCTTAAGCGGGCAGCCAGGGCATCTGCTTGGGGACCGCTGCTCTCTCCTGGAACTTCTAAAAGTAAGGCTCCAGTGGCTGTAAAGCGGGTCTTTATCCCGTCGGTAATCCCTATGTCCGGGAGTTTAATCTTGTCCCTTGCCTCGGACAGAATTTTGGGCATGTCCTTTTGTGGACATGTTAGCACCACTGCCGACGTTTTCGGGATGCGTCTCCTGTTTCTTCTTTTCCTCTTCTTCTTAGTCGAGGTGTTGGATGAGGAAGTCTTCTTGCCTTCCACTTTGCCTCTTTTAATCCCAGGAGCTCCTTTAGTGATGGTACCTGGGGCTGAAGTTGAGGCAACAGGTTTCATTACCTGTTTATTCTTCCTAGCTGCATTCCTGCCGAGGACTTTTGTCCACGGCGTTTCCACAGGGTTGCTAGTCGATCCGCTGCACGTTTGCAGATTTTCCGATGGAGCTGGTGGCGCATCCTTCTTCTTCTTAGAAGGCTGAGCCTTGTTATTCTCAAGCGGAGAGACATTTGATGGTCCTTGGCCTTTGTTCTTCTTCGTCTTCTTAGACTTATCTTCTCTATTTTTCTCTTCGGGAACCGGGTGCTTCTTGGTGTGGTCTCTCAGGCCGGACACCATGGAAGTGCTTTCTTGGGCCCCGTTGGGAGATACTTGAGGAGAAAGTCGCTCCGTGAGAGTGGACATCATGTCCCTCATTTGGGCCTGCATCATTTTGGCAAACACCGCTAGCTTGCCATCAATAAGTTCTTCTAGGCCTTTATCCTTATTGGCCGCTTTGCGACGAAGAGTTGTATTCTTGCTCTTCAGAGTTTCTTCGTCGTCGTCGGTAAGTATCCGCGATTTGCCTTGTACGGGCGGCCTAATCGCCGGTGGCCACTCCTCCCGGGGTGGAAGCGTCACAGACGGAGGGGCTGGAACATGGCTTGATTCAGCTCCAGTATCCATCTCCATAGGTTCGTCCCTAACTTGATTGTTCCCAGATAAGGGAGACGTCATCGCAGTAGAGCGGACTCTGTCTAATTCTTCGCGTAGTTGCCTAACCTCGGCCCTTAACTGCTCGACCTCTTGAGCATCCGTGCTTTGCATTGGCAACACCTTACGCGTCATTGCGTCCGCGTTTATTTCTATCTTAAGGGCGGCTTCCCTTAAGATGCGTACAAAGCCGCCCTTTAAGTTGCTGGATTTTACAGCAACCTCCTCTATCTTCTTAGCTGTTTGCAGGATCTCTGCCGCCATGGCCTGTACTGGCAAACCGGCAGACTCCTGCTCTATCCTCTCTGCCATCTGGGAACGACGTTTCCCCTTATAGTCGGATGGGTCGTATCCGCCCTCCGCAATTTGCTTCATAAGCCTAATCTCGTCCTTGATAGATTCAAGCT
Source organism: Cardiocondyla obscurior (assembly GCF_019399895.1). NCBI lineage: Eukaryota > Metazoa > Arthropoda > Insecta > Hymenoptera > Formicidae > Cardiocondyla > Cardiocondyla obscurior. The sequence continues at coordinate 137,953 of NC_091868.1, forward strand.
CCTTAGTCTTTTCTTTGATGGCAAGAATTTCAACGCCTTTCCCAGTTACTATTGGGCGTCCACGTTTCTTCTTCTTTCCTTCGAGCATGTCTTCGAAGAAATTCTCCTCCGAGGAAGAGAGAGAACGGTCCGTGCGCGCCGTCACACGGCGGGCTTTAGCGTCAACTTCGCGATTTCTTCTTCTGGATCTCTTAGACGCTCCAGACGCAGTAGTGCGAATAGAGACGTCCGTGGCGTCAGATGAATCCAAATTGATGACGTCCGTGTCTCTGTTTTCGTCCATGCTTGCGTCTTCCACTGAAGATTGTTGCGGCGCGCTACGAGCATCATCCTCCGTTGCTGTTGTTGGGCAGGTTTCCGTCAGCGCAGTTGGCGGAGGAGAACCTGCACTTGGTCGAATAGTGCCAAAAACACCCGTTGATGTCGACGGCTGGTTCTTCTTAGTTGCCGCGCTGGGTCTTGTCCTACTCTTAGGACCAACCTTCCTTCTTGCTTTCTTGACGACTTCCATTCCAATAAGTCGTGGAAGCTTCAGAAATTCTCCATCGGTGTCCGTGCATGGAGCGGCTCTTCTGTTCGTTTCTCCCTCTGAGAGAGAAAGACCTCGATCCTCCTGGTCAGATCGAGCTTCATTTGTCGCAGGCGCATTGTCCACCAGCGCCCCTGCGGGGCAAGCGCTGGATCGCCCGTCGTTGGATGACGACATGGCAGGAGCCGGGACGGTACTCCCACCACGCCGGTCCCTGAGGGTCCGAATCCTCTGGGGCTGTAGAACTTCCTTCTTTTGGTCTGACATCTTCATGTTGTATCAAGGGTTGGTTTGTGTAGGGTTTTCCTTCCCCTAGGCCGATTGGGTGCCCGCCCTGCCGACTCCGACCTAGCCGCTTCCTTCTTTCTTCCAGAGACACGCCGCGAGCCCCGCCTCGGAATACGTCCGAGCGGCCCCGCGGCGGTCAAAACCTCCTCCCCGGGGTGACCAGGCCCACCTCGGAAACTTCCGAGCGGCCCGAAACACCCCCTACGTCATCCCTGGGGTGCCCAGCCCGCAGGCCGGAACACCCTACGCCCCCGGAGACCGTGGGGTCACACCCCGGTGTGCAACCCGGTGCGTATACTCGTACCCGCCCCAGGAACGCACCACGTACGCCCCGGAAACGGGTAGAGGTAATCCCTAACCTCGGCTGCGGGAGCACCCGCGTGCAATGCCTCAGAAAGGGATCTTCTCCCTTGAACGGGAGGCCCCTACCCAACCCCGGGTGGCATGGCGGGAAATTCCCCTGCGGCCCCAGCCGGCCGGGATTTGCATTCCGGGTTACCTTCCCTTACCACCTTGGGGGGAATAAAACCCACCCTCTCGGCGAAGTGGTCGCCGGGCTCAGGCACCTCGGGACCGCCAAGTCCCGTACCACAGATCTACACCGTCCTAATAAAGGGACGGCCTCTGTGGCCCCTGAGGTTGCCAGGAGGAAGTCAGAAGACCTCCCCTCACGACCCTGACAAGCCGGGCGTTTGTATTCCGGGTCGCCATCCCTTACCACCTTGGGGGGAATAATACCCACCCTCTCGGCGAAGTGGTCGCCGGGCTCAGGAACCCTCGGGAACGCCAAGTCCCGAACCACAGATCTACACCGTCCTAATAAAGGGACGGCCTCTGTGGCCCCTGAGGGTGTACCTCCCCCGGCTCGAGTACGTGATGTACTCGGAGTGCAATGCCAGGAAGGTACTGTGCGCTCTTAGTAGGATCGAACCTCCCCGCCGGGCCCTCCCCGGGACTAAGTCCCAGGTACTGCCCCAGCGGATCGTTGATTCGATCCCTTAAGCCCTCTCACCACGACAAGGTGGCGCACAACGAGAGGGTCTGAGAGTCAACCTTTTTTTTTTTTTTTTTTTTTTTTTTTTAATGCATCCCCTTTCTCTCTGGGGGTATGTGGGGTCGGGTCTTATGGCTCGCTAGTCGAGGCCTGCCCACTACCCACTAAAACCCGTCGGGGCTCTGACCCAGTGCGTTTTCCTTGAGGGGAGACCGAGGATGCACAGAAGTATAACTTCTCGGTCCCCTCCGCACTTGCATCTCGGCGGATGCTTCTTCTTAGCGAGTTTGTTTTCTCGCTAGGGTCGCCTCTTACTCTACTCCTTGATTCGGAGGAGTTTATCTCCTTTTTGACTTCTCCGTGGAATGTCTATTACTTACGGGGAGGGGGATGTTGTTGTCCCTCCCCGACTGTGTCAACTTAGTGTCCTGGCCCTTGGTCTAGACGCCAAAGGGCTCAAGGACACGTTGTGAGTGCCCGGTTGGGCTGATGGCTGAGAAGAGGGAGGATTATTCCTCGGACTTCTTCCACCGATGGCCCGACTGGTGGGCGCTCTTGGGCGCGGTCTTGATCTCAAGACCCGCGTACTCGCAGGTGGCGTTAATGCCTGGGCGGGAGTCATGCAGGAAGTTGTGGCCGAGGGTTGGCCAGTCCCACGATGATTGCCGCCCGCGTTGCTTCTTGATGGAGCGGACTGTGGATGCCGCTCTCTTTCCCTCTCTGCTTCTGTCTTGCGACGCATGACCGCACTGCAGAAGTCCATGAAGGCTCTCCAGACGTTGTCCTCGTACACCGCAAGCTCGATGATGGTAGGCAGGGATAAGTCCGGTCCCAACACGTTCCTCAAGACCTGCCTCTCCTCCGTCCATGCCGGGCACACTTCAAGAGTGTGCTGGGCGTCGTCAATACTGTCATCGCAATGATGACATGCTGTGGATGCCTCTTTCCCGATCCTATGTAGATAGGAGGAAAAGCATCCGTGGCCCGTGATTATTTGCGTCGTCCAGAAAGATGTGACGCCTTTCCAGCCGCAACGATCCACCCAGTCCTCCATGACTGGGAGGATGGCGGACAGCGTACGCTGGCCGAAGTTGTGAAGGCCGGTGAGTCTGTCCTTCCACTGGCCCACAGTTATGACTCTGTGTCGCCGGCGTAGACGTTTCTTCATCCCAGCTGTGGGCGTGATCCCCCTAGATTTGAGGATTTGTAGATCCTTGTATACTCGATGATACTCCGCAGCGGTGATGTCCACAGGTGGAAGGCCAGCCAGGAGTGCTGCTGCCGGGCGGGCAACGGTCCTATATGCCCGTGCGGTCCTGATAGCCACCTGATGAAAGGCAGCCTCCAAGTTCTTCTGACTCTTTTTGCACGCCGCTAAGTCTTCGGCCCAGACAGGGGCGGCATATAGGGCGATTGAGCGAACGGTGTTCGCATATAAACGCCTCGCTGCGCTGCTTGGGCCTCCGATATTTGGAAGAATCCCACGCAGAGAGGTGGACTTCTCCTAACTCTCTCCCCAATTTTTAAAATGCGGGCCAAAAGACCATTTATGGTCTAAAATGAGGCCCAAGTACTTTAAGTTCTGGGCGATCTGGATTCTGGCCGCACCCACCAAGATTTGTGAAGAAGGTGGAGGCTGAGGACCACCGGTCTTTCCAGAAAACACAATGGCCTCCGTCTTTTCGTGGGCCACGTAAAGGCCAAGCTTCTGAACGGAGCGGAGTACTGAACTGGCCGCTATCTCCCCTCTCGCTCTTGCTTCTGTCCAATCTCTTCCACCCGACAAGATGAGTGTGTCGTCCGCGTAACACACGACTTTGCTATGGGGAGGAAGTGCCGATGAGAAAACCGCGTCATATCCTATGTTCCAAAGGAAAGGGCCGAGGACCGAGCCCTGAGGTACGCCACGTTGTAGACTCCTTTCTTGTACTTTACCGTTATGATCGGTAAAAGTAAAGTACCTATTATGTAGGTAACTTCCCAGTATATCCTTTAAGTATTGAGGGACCTGATGACGGCTAAGGGCCGCTCTGATGACTTCCCAGGGAAGGGAGTTGAACGCGTTTGAGACGTCTATGGATGTCGCGAGCACGACTCCCCCCTGGGAAGTGTGCTCCTCCGTAAAATTCCTCACCGCTGTGATGGCGTTCACCGTTGATATACCGGCTCTGAAGCCGAATTGGTTTCGGCTGAAGTTCGTACCTTCTTTCGAAAGATGCTGGACGAGGCGATTAACTATGATCCTCTCGAAGAGTTTTCCGGCCTCGTCCAGTAAACAAATTGGACGATATGCCGAAGGGGAGTCCTCAGGTTTGCCCTGTTTACGCAGCAGGACTAACTTCGCTTTTTTCCACGGAAGTGGAAAGGCGCCATGTCGTAGGCAGCTATTAAATAACTGGATTATTGGGCCTTGGATACTTTTCAAGGCTAACCTCCAAACAGCTTTAGTCAGGCCATCCGGGCCCGGCGCAGTATTTCCTCTAAGGCCTCTTTTGGCCGCATGGAGGAACTCTTCTTCAGTTATCTCGAGGGCTGCGTTCCAGTCCAGATCTGATGATTGAAGGTGGACTCGGCCGTCTTCGCGGGTATCAGGAGGAAAGAGTTTTCCAATGACCTCTTTGAGAAACTGAGGGGCCAATACTTCCGTAATTGGAGGCGCCATCGGCCTAAGTTTCTTGCATACAATTTTGTACGCTCGACCCCATGGGTCGTCGTCTAAGGCTTCAATTAACTCTGTCCACGATTCTTCTTTGGCCTTACGAATGGCCGTCCGCAGTGTCTTCCTGGCTTCTTTGTAAGTCGCAAGGGCTTCGGCTCTTCTGTCTTGATTGTCACGGCTACGGGTGACCTTTCTACTAGTCCTAATGGCATCTCTTCGTAGCGCCGCTATTTGATCCGACCACCAGTATGCTGATCTTCGAAAACGATGCTTGACTCGCGGCATTGACATGTCACATGCTCGTGTGACAGTTTCTGTGACCCATTGAAGCTGGATTTCAGGATCTTCCTCCTCTTGTGGCAAGTCACTGGCGAAAAGGGAAGCGGCGATGGAAGCCTGAAAAGCGTCCTCATCCAGTTTACGTACCGCCCATCTGCGCCCTTCTCGTGATCGATAAGACATCGATCTTAAAGGTGCTAAAGACACCAAGATGTACCGATGGTCGGAGAGGTGTTCCATGTCCTTAGACACCTTCCAACCAGACACTATGCGTGCTGCCGCCGGGGATGCCCACGACAAGTCGATGATCGACTCTCCCTGCGGGCGGACACATGTGGACGTGTTGCCCCTGTTCAACAGGACTAAGTCCATACTTGCGGCCCAAGCCTCAACAAGGCGGCCTCTCGCGTTAGTTCGTGCCGAGCCCCATGTTGTACTCCACGCATTGAAGTCACCCGCCACAATGATCGGTGAGTTCCTGACACGCCTGATGCAAACTGCTATGTCGTCCAGCCATTTCTGGTACTCCTCAATTGTACCTGAAGGCGGAAGATAGGTACCGACAATGATAGTTGGCCCCCACCTAGCTGCGACGTAACGTTGTCCTCGTTCTATCGGGGCACATGAGGGAGTGCCCGGGATCCATCTCCATGTGAGAGCCACCGATCCTAGCTCGTCTCCAGTCCAGCAGGGGTGATTCTTGGGAACGTAGTTCGGCTCGGCTACTACTGCGAAGATCATCTTCTGCTCCGCCATCGTATGCAGGAGCAGGTCCTGGGCGCCCTTGGAACGCCCGACGTTTGCCTGAATAAGGCGTAGGGCCATTTACAGGTATCCGGCCTGCCCTCCTCCGGGGATCTATCTCCATTGACCCTTCGCCGGATTTACCAGCTAAAGGTCTCTTGACACGTTGCGGAAGGGGCGGTGGATTGGTGTTGTCCACTTCTGCGACGTCTCTTCTTCCCTTCCGTATTTGGGTCGTGCATTGCACGCTACCAAGTACATGGTTGGCCTTCCTCTTGAGGTCCGAGCAGATGGGGCATTTTGGAGGGGCCCTGCACATCTTGGCAACGTGTCCTTGCTCTCCACAGCGATAACACCTGCCGGATCTATCAAGTGTCTCTGGACACTTGTCTGCTACGTGCCCCTCTGCAGGCACTTATAGCATCTGAGGGGGCGTGACTCTAGCAAGTCGACTTTTACTTTGGTCCAACCGACCTTTAGTGTATTTCCTTCTGTGGCTTTTTTGGCGGCCACCAAAGGAATACTCATCCACAGGCTTCCCAGTCCACCTGGGAAGCTTCTTATGCTGCCTGCTTTGATGTCAGAGGCTAAGCAGCCTCCCTTGCTTGCCACGGCACCAATGACCTCGTGGACAGTGAGTGACGGCTCCAGATTCCGCACTCGTATCTCCGCCATTTTAATAGGGCGGTTTATCTTAATGCCCTCTCTATTCACCAGAAGTTCCCTTAAGCGGGCAGCCAGGGCATCTGCTTGGGGACCGCTGCTCTCTCCTGGAACTTCTAAAAGTAAGGCTCCAGTGGCTGTAAAGCGGGTCTTTATCCCGTCGGTAATCCCTATGTCCGGGAGTTTAATCTTGTCCCTTGCCTCGGACAGAATTTTGGGCATGTCCTTTTGTGGACATGTTAGCACCACTGCCGACGTTTTCGGGATGCGTCTCCTGTTTCTTCTTTTCCTCTTCTTCTTAGTCGAGGTGTTGGATGAGGAAGTCTTCTTGCCTTCCACTTTGCCTCTTTTAATCCCAGGAGCTCCTTTAGTGATGGTACCTGGGGCTGAAGTTGAGGCAACAGGTTTCATTACCTGTTTATTCTTCCTAGCTGCATTCCTGCCGAGGACTTTTGTCCACGGCGTTTCCACAGGGTTGCTAGTCGATCCGCTGCACGTTTGCAGATTTTCCGATGGAGCTGGTGGCGCATCCTTCTTCTTCTTAGAAGGCTGAGCCTTGTTATTCTCAAGCGGAGAGACATTTGATGGTCCTTGGCCTTTGTTCTTCTTCGTCTTCTTAGACTTATCTTCTATTTTCTCTTCGGGAACCGGGTGCTTCTTGGTGTGGTCTCTCAGGCCGGACACCATGGAAGTGCTTTCTTGGGCCCCGTTGGGAGATACTTGAGGAGAAAGTCGCTCCGTGAGAGTGGACATCATGTCCCTCATTTGGGCCTGCATCATTTTGGCAAACACCGCTAGCTTGCCATCAATAAGTTCTTCTAGGCCTTTATCCTTATTGGCCGCTTTGCGACGAAGAGTTGTATTCTTGCTCTTCAGAGTTTCTTCGTCGTCGTCGGTAAGTATCCGCGATTTGCCTTGTACGGGCGGCCTAATCGCCGGTGGCCACTCCTCCCGGGGTGGAAGCGTCACAGACGGAGGGGCTGGAACATGGCTTGATTCAGCTCCAGTATCCATCTCCATAGGTTCGTCCCTAACTTGATTGTTCCCAGATAAGGGAGACGTCATCGCAGTAGAGCGGACTCTGTCTAATTCTTCGCGTAGTTGCCTAACCTCGGCCCTTAACTGCTCGACCTCTTGAGCATCCGTGCTTTGCATTGGCAACACCTTACGCGTCATTGCGTCCGCGTTTATTTCTATCTTAAGGGCGGCTTCCCTTAAGATGCGTACAAAGCCGCCCTTTAAGTTGCTGGATTTTACAGCAACCTCCTCTATCTTCTTAGCTGTTTGCAGGATCTCTGCCGCCATGGCCTGTACTGGCAAACCGGCAGACTCCTGCTCTATCCTCTCTGCCATCTGGGAACGACGTTTCCCCTTATAGTCGGATGGGTCGTATCCGCCCTCCGCAATTTGCTTCATAAGCCTAATCTCGTCCTTGATAGATTCAAGCTCCTTAGTCTTTTCTTTGATGGCAAGAATTTCAACGCCTTTCCCAGTTACTATTGGGCGTCCACGTTTCTTCTTCTTTCCTTCGAGCATGTCTTCGAAGAAATTCTCCTCCGAGGAAGAGAGAGAACGGTCCGTGCGCGCCGTCACACGGCGGGCTTTAGCGTCAACTTCGCGATTTCTTCTTCTGGATCTCTTAGACGCTCCAGACGCAGTAGTGCGAATAGAGACGTCCGTGGCGTCAGATGAATCCAAATTGATGACGTCCGTGTCTCTGTTTTCGTCCATGCTTGCGTCTTCCACTGAAGATTGTTGCGGCGCGCTACGAGCATCATCCTCCGTTGCTGTTGTTGGGCAGGTTTCCGTCAGCGCAGTTGGCGGAGGAGAACCTGCACTTGGTCGAATAGTGCCAAAAACACCCGTTGATGTCGACGGCTGGTTCTTCTTAGTTGCCGCGCTGGGTCTTGTCCTACTCTTAGGACCAACCTTCCTTCTTGCTTTCTTGACGACTTCCATTCCAATAAGTCGTGGAAGCTTCAGAAATTCTCCATCGGTGTCCGTGCATGGAGCGGCTCTTCTGTTCGTTTCTCCCTCTGAGAGAGAAAGACCTCGATCCTCCTGGTCAGATCGAGCTTCATTTGTCGCAGGCGCATTGTCCACCAGCGCCCTGCGGGCAAGCGCTGGATCGCCCGTCGTTGGATGACGACATGGCAGGAGCCGGGACGGTACTCCCACCACGCCGGTCCCTGAGGGTCCGAATCCTCTGGGGCTGTAGAACTTCCTTCTTTTGGTCTGACATCTTCATGTTGTATCAAGGGTTGGTTTGTGTAGGGTTTTCCTTCCCCTAGGCCGATTGGGTGCCCGCCCTGCCGACTCCGACCTAGCCGCTTCCTTCTTTCTTCCAGAGACACGCCGCGAGCCCCGCCTCGGAATACGTCCGAGCGGCCCCGCGGCGGTCAAAACCTCCTCCCCGGGGTGACCAGGCCCACCTCGGAAACTTCCGAGCGGCCCGAAACACCCCCTACGTCATCCCTGGGGTGCCCAGCCCGCAGGCCGGAACACCCTACGCCCCCGGAGACCGTGGGGTCACACCCCCGGTGTGCAACTCCGGTGCGTATACTCGTACCCGCCCCAGGAACGCACCACGTACGCCCCGGAAACGGGTAGAGGTAATCCCTAACCTCGGCTGCGGGAGCACCCGCGTGCAATGCCTCAGAAAGGGATCTTCTCCCCTTGAACGGGAGGCCCCTACCCAACCCCCGGGTGGCATGGCGGGGAAACCAATTCCCCTGCGGCCCCAGCCGGCCGGGATTTGCATTCCGGGTTACCTTCCCTTACCACCTTGGGGGGAATAAAACCCACCCTCTCGGCGAAGTGGTCGCCGGGCTCAGGCACCTCGGGACCGCCAAGTCCCGTACCACAGATCTACACCGTCCTAATAAAGGGACGGCCTCTGTGGCCCCTGAGGTTGCCAGGAGGAAGTCAGAAGACCTCCCCTCACGACCCTGACAAGCCGGGCGTTTGTATTCCGGGTCGCCATCCCTTACCACCTTGGGGGGAATAATACCCACCCTCTCGGCGAAGTGGTCGCCGGGCTCAGGAACCCTCGGGAACGCCAAGTCCCGAACCACAGATCTACACCGTCCTAATAAAGGGACGGCCTCTGTGGCCCCTGAGGGTGTACCTCCCCCGGCTCGAGTACGTGATGTACTCGGAGTGCAATGCCAGGAAGGTACTGTGCGCTCTTAGTAGGATCGAACCTCCCCGGCCCTCCCGGGACTAAGTCCCAGGTACTGCCCCAGCGGATCGTTGATTCGATCCCTTAAGCCCTCTCACCACGACAAGGTGGCGCACAACGAGAGGGCTGAGAGTCAACCTAACCTAACCTAACCTAACCTAACCTAACCTAACCTAACCTAACCTAACCTAACCTAACCTAACCTAACCTAACCTAACCTAACCTAACCTTTTTTTTTTTTTTTTTTTTTGATTTACGTGTGGAAAAATCCTTTTACGGATTCCCCCTTGAGTTGGGGGATATGTCGGACTCCGGTCTTATGCTACAGATGTAATTGAGCTGCCTAATACCGACTAAAAAACCACACGCTATTCTTCTCTGCGAGAGATAAGTCACGGCACGGGAGGCGACATATCATTACAGTGCCGCGCCGTGACTTTCGCATATCATTTTCACCTCTGGGTTTATTGTCTCCCTTCTTGGTAACAAGAGTTATTATTCCGCATTTCTCACGTTTCATTGTTCTGCCCAAGCTCGTCAGGCGTAATAGAACACCGTGAGGTAAATGAATCCCAATGAAAAGCCCGGCAGAGATCTCCTCACCCACAAGGGGAGCTATTGGAGATCCCCGTGAGACCCTCATCAGGAAACAAAGTCCTCTAAGTTCTTAAAAGAACTGTTTGTCATAGTATCATAATGATGATTTCTGCTTGTGATTAGAAATCTAATCCCGTCGTAGATGCGCTGGTGGTCGTCTTCTACGCCTTGTCCGTCTTGTGAGGATTTCTCGTCTTCGTTCTGTCTCGTTTTTCTCTTTGATAGAGATAACTTCTTGACAGAACGTGCAAAAGGTACTTTTGACCGAGGGGTCTGTTAGTATTGCAGACATGATAGAGTGCAAGTTTACATGTGGACCTATAAGTTGTATTAATAAGTCTCGCTGTGTTGTAAACGCAGAGCATTCGTAAAGAGTGTGGTCAGCACCATCCTTTGATGCACCGCACTCCCAGCACTTAGCACTTCCTTCCTTTCCTATTCGGTGTAGGAAGTCCCCAAATACACCATGGCCGGTAATAATTTGTGCCGTGCGGTAATCCAATGCACCGTGTTCCTCCAGTTCTGCTTGCCATTCTGGTAGTAGGTCTCGTAATGCCATAATTACTCTATGTCCTGAACTTATGTTAGTTAATTTGTATAATTCCTTTTTCCAGTCCGCCAGTATCCTTTGATTCTCTTCTTTTCGAAGTTGTACACTAATTTCGTTAGTGAGAACTCGATGTTGATTTTCAATCCGCTTCTTGAAGTTATATCTACGTGCCAGGGACACCGCCTCTAAGTGTAGGGAGGTAAACCAGCAAGTATACACGCCGCATCTGTTGCTGTAGTTCGATAAAGTCGTGCTACTCTAACCGCCAGTCTTCGTTCGAAGCGTCGTATTTCTGCTAATGCCAGCCGATTGTGTTGAAGCTCGTCAGCCCACACAGGAGCCCCGTATAGAATTATACTGCGAACTGCAGTGGCGTACAACTTTCTTGCCTTCCACACCGGACCACCTATGTTTGGCATGAGATGTCCGAGAGAAATTGCAGCTTTAACCGCCTTTGGCACAACTGACTGGAAGTGCGTGCCAAAGGTCCAGTTTTCATCTAAAGTCAACCCCAAATATTTTATATAGGGGGAAGTTTGCACAGGTGTGTTGCCGACTAGTAACATGTGTTGAGGAGCCTTGCACGTGTAATTGTGGAAGAAGACAGCCTCCGTTTTAGACGTTGCAACGGTTAAACCGAGGCTTTTAATTGTCTCAACGACAATATGTACTGCTAGTTCAGATTTGACTACTGCCTCTCTCCAGGAGAGTCCCGTGGAGAGCACCAGCGTGTCGTCCGCATAGCATATAGTGTTACAGCCACTAGGTATAGGTGCCTGTAATACCGCGTCGTATGTCAGAATCCACAGGGTTGGTCCAAGTACCGATCCCTGGGGAACACCGCGCTCGACCGTTTCCGTGACGAGAAATCCGTCTCTGTTATTGTAAGTAAGTGTTCTTAGCTGTAAGTAGTCCTGTAAGATATTAACTAGGTATCTTGGTAATCGTAATTTTCGCAAAGCACCCATAATCACCGGCCAGGGAATGGTGTTGAACGCATTGGCAATGTCCAGAGATGTGGCCAATACAGTTTCTCCCTTCTCATTGCTTTTATGCACGTATTTCTTGACCGCCTGAATTGCATCTATCGTTGAGTGTCCTTTTCTAAATCCGAATTGGTTAACACTCAGTCCTCTTCCAGTTGATTCGACCCACTCCGTGAGTCTACAGTTGATAATTCTCTCCATGAGTTTTCCCAATTCATCAATAAGACAGATAGGTCTAAAAGACGAGGCGTTGTCCAGTGGCTTCCCTGGTTTTGGTATTAGCACCAGTGAGGCTCTTTTCCACTCTCTGGGAAACACTCCTTCCCTTAGTAACCTGGTGAATACCCGACAAAGCCTAGGGAGGAGTATGTCTGCCGCCAGGGTAATTATTTTCCCTGGAACATTGTCCGGACCTGGGGCCTTGTTGGCCTTGATTCCTTTGATTGCCCTCGTGATTTCCTCTTCCGTGACAGTAGGGTCCTCTTGTTCTTCTTCCTCTCCAGAGTCAATATCCTCCAGGGGTGTAGGTATTACTGCTTGCGAGGTGTCCCTTGGGAAAAGTGTGGTTACAATTTCCGTGATCTGCTGTGATTCCAGCATTTCCGTAGCCGGTGGTCCTCTTCTTCTATATTGTCCGCTAATTATTTTATAGGGACGGCCCCACGGGTCTGAGTCAATGGTTTCCATTAACTCAGCCCACGCTGCTGTCTTAGCTGCTGTGATTGCAATTCTAAGGTTTCTTCTGGCCTCCCGATAGTCTTCATATGCTTGGTCCACTTCCTCTTGTGTACTTCTGCGCCTTCTACGGCACCTTGTAAAGGCACGTTGCTTGATCACTGCCTGTTTCCTAAGCGAGGCAATGCTCTCGTTCCACCAATATGCTCCTTTCACCCTTGTGTTTGAACATAATGGCATTGCCATATTACACGCATCCGTTAATATACGAGTTAGTTTTTTAGCTTCGTCCTCAGGTTCATCCGCAGGGATATCTTCGGGCCATGTTGCAGACTCCAGGGCCGTCATGAGTAAATCCATATTTAATTTCCGTAGTGCCCACTTCTTTGGTCACTGTTTTCCTTGCGTCCGTAGTACGATTTCCGCTTGTCGAGATGATCATTCCCACATATCTGTGGTCCGACAGGGTTTCTAATTCCTCCCAGACTCTCCAGTTACAAACATGCTTGACAGCACTGTAATTGGCCCATGTGATGTCCACAGTGGATTCTCCTCTCCAGGCCACACAGGTGTTAACATCTCCCCGGTTTACCAGAAGGAGTCCTAAGCCAGAGGCCCAGTCCGCGAGGAGACGACCCTTTTGGTCCCAAAACTTACATCCCCATTCCGGGGACTTGGCGTTAAAGTCCCCTCCAAGGAGAATGGGGGTAGCCGGTGTACGCTTAATAAAGTCGCTTATTTCTTCCAGAGATGTCTCCATGTCCTCAAGGTTTATTGATGGTGGCAAATATGTGGCCATCACGATTATATTTCTCCATTTAGCTGCAGTCCATCCTGTTCCGCTTGTGATAGGGTTACATGCATTATCATTGCCCAGCCAGAAAATAGCCACGCTCCCCGCTGGGTCACTCATCCAGTTTGGATGCTTATCCGGTATATTGAAAGGTTCCGAAATGAGCGCAATCCCCCCGCCACACTCAGCGAGTGTGTGGAGCAGTAGGTCTTGCGCTCTCCTCGCATGGTTAGTGTTAATTTGAATTAAAGTTGTACTAGCCATTAAGTTCCTATTCCGTGTGCATGGCCTCCTCCTGGCCACTAATCTCTGGTGCAAGTTTTGGTGCTTCCGGTACCTCCTGTGTTTCTACTTCCATCACTTCCTTGGAGAGCTGTGGTGGATTTCCATCGTCTTGTCTATTAGTATTCGAAGCTGGTTGTGTTCGAGGTTGTCTTCTATTTGTCTTGGCATTACATGCTGGTCCTCCCATTTTGTGCCTGAATGGTTTCTTCAGTTCTTCACAAATCAGACATTTAGGTAGGTTCTTACAGGTTACTGCAGTGTGGTTAGTTTCCCCACATCTGAAGCAACTGTTTGAACGGTCTATAGGACTGTTACAGTTTTCACGGACATGTCCCTTTTGTAGACACCGGAAACATTGTAATGGTCTTGCAGGTAGAGCTTCTATTCTTGCGGAGACCCATCCTATTTGTATTCTCTTCTTCTCGATTAGTTGGTTAGCAACGGCTACCGGGCACTTAAGTACTGTCGTGTAAAGTCCGTTGTATGATCTCCTAATTTCACCTAATTTAAGGTCCTCCTGCCTGCAAGTTTCAAAACTTGTAAGTACTGCATTAATGACATCATCCTTACGTGTATAATCATCCAGATCCCTGATTCGTATATCCGCGGTTTTCTGTGGACACGCTATCCTAACCTGTTGCACACTTGCAAGTGCCGTAGAAAGTTCTTTTGCAAGAACTTTTGCCTTCTCGTTATGATTGTCTCCCTTGATCTCATAAATGATGGAGCCTGTAATACCTCTCTTGGGTCGCAGGCTATCGATTCCAAGTTTCTTTAAGTCTATCCTGTCTTTGGCCATTTTCAGGATCTCCTGGTATTGACCATTTTCGCAAGTGATCGATACGGCCGCCGAATTAGGTGTTTTGCGCTTGGTCGTCTTGGGTTTAGGCTGCTCCGGTGCTTTCTTGCCACTCGTTGTCCTACTTCCTTGTCCGACTGTCTTATTACTGTTTTTTGTTTTTCTTCCAGCTACTGTTGCCCATGTCTCCACGCCAGGGCTTTCCTTGCTTGTGCCTGCTATAGCAGTTGCCGATCTAGGGTGTTCTGATGCTGTCACCGGTTTGCTCTTAGAGCTTTCTTTGTCCGTACCTGTAGTTGCCTGGCTTGATCTAGGCTGATTCCTGGTTCGTGGCTCCCCGCTGGATTTTCCTGTGCACCACGAATGGAAGAGTTCATCTAAATATTTAAAATGAACAGATGAGATTGCGTTGGTGGAAATCTCACTAGCTTCCCTGTCTTCATTGTATCGTAAAGTGCCACCTGCTTTGTTCGTTGGTTTTTTAAAAGTTGTTTTAGTAGAAACTACCTCGCTGGTTACCACTTTAGAGGTACCGGAAATTGGACCTGTGGTAGTCTTATATGGTATAGGGTCTTCCCGCCTCTTTTTGGATTGAGGAGGCTGCGTAGGTGAGATCTGTGCGATTGTCTCCCGCAAAGTATTTACTTCTTGTTTAAGGTTTTTTATTTCTTCTTGTGCCTTGTGCAATTCATTAAGGAGACTCATGGTCTCTTGTCCTGTCGAACCGTCCGTGTTAAGTCTTGTCAGCATAGTGGTGACATTTGCTCGTGTTCTGCATGCGATTTCTCTCAGGGCCTTAGAGTATTCGCCCTTAAGACCTTTGGAAACCCCGGAAACTCGAAGTACCACTGCCATGTCCCGTAGGACTGTGCTGGCAAGGTCCCGAGATGGTGCATTCCGATTATCGTCCAGGAAATCTTCTTCGAGCTTATCTGCTCTTTGTTGCGAACGTGCTGAGATGGGGTGATTTGCATTGAGTATGCGACTCTCCTCCTCTTCCATAGCAGCTGCTCTTTCAAGTGCTGAGGTTGCATCATTTCTTTGTTCCGCAGTTCTCTTTCTGCCGATGATAACTCTCTTCCTTTTGCCGAGTGGCATATTCATGCGTTCGTCATCTCCTTCGATGGACCCTCCGTAATCCGAGCCGAGGTCTCCAGTACCTCCTGAGAGATAGCTGGAAGCTGGCGAGGTTGTTCTTTGTGAGGGTGTTCCCCTCTCTGATAAGTTCTCTCCCATGCTACGAGATAACAGGCTCCTGCCCGTATCTTTGCTCTTAGCTGTCTTCTTTGACGAACTGGTCTTCGCAGACACATTATCATCTACCCCCCCTGCGCTGCAGGAGGTAGATTGCCCGTCGTTGGATAACGACAAGGGGGAGCCGGGACGCTACCCTCCCCTGCCGACTACTGGGTGTCCGAACACCCTGTAGCTGTAAGTTTTCTTCTTTCTCATTGTCCATATTCATAGTTGTTGAATTGGTTTGTGTAAGGTGTCCTTCCCTAGACTGGTTGGAGCCCAATCCTTTCGAGTCCAGTCTACCCGTGTTCCGCAGAAGAAGAGCCCGAGCTGCAAATATTTTCCAGTGGCCTCTTCTTAATTTCTTCAGGTGATGTCCTCCTGTGTCCAGCGATGTTATCCTGTCCTTCCTTGCGGGGTCCTCTTCTGTGCGCTCTTAGCAGAAAGCAACATGCTTTCTGTGCCCCCTCACCACGACAAGGTGGCGCACCTCGAGGGGGAACCTAACCTAACCTAACCTAACCTAACCTAACCTAACCTAACCTAACCTAACCTAACCTAACCTAACCTAACCCAACCTAACCTAACCTAACCTAACCTAACCTAACCTAACCTAACCTAACCTAACCTAACCTAACCTAACCTAACCTAACCTAACCTAACCTAACCTAACCTAACCTAACCTAACCTAACCCAACCTAACCTAACCTAACCTAACCTAACCTAACCTAACCTAACCTAACCTAACCTAACCTAACCTAACCTAACCTAACCTAACCTAACCTAACCTAACCTAACCTAACCTAACTCCAACCTAACCTAACCTAACCTAACCTAACCTAACCTAACCTAAC